>NC_052165.1:90238889-90260570 GCF_902713615.1 Scyliorhinus canicula | reverse complement strand
CCCCCCCCCCCCCGTCTGTGCCCCCCCCCATGTCCCCCTCCCCCCGTCTGGGCGCCCCTCCGTCTGTCCTGCCTCGCCCTGTCTGTGCCCCCCCGTCTGTCTCGTCTCCCCCCCCTCCTGTCTGTCTCCTCTCCCCCTCCCCTCTGTCTGTCTCCTCTCCACCCTTTCCTGTCTCGTCTCCCCCCTGTCTGTCTCGTCTCCCCCCGTCTGTCTCCTTCCCCCCTCCCTGTCTGTCTCCTCTCCCCCCGTCTGTCTCCTCTCCCCCCCCCCCCCGTCTGTCTCCCCTCCCCCCCTGTCTGTCTCCTCTTTCCCCCCCCCCTCCCCCCTGTCTATCTTCTCTCCCCCCCCCCTCCCTCCCCCCTGTCTGTCTCCTCTTCCCCCCCCCCCTCCCTCCCCCCTGTCTGTCTCCTCTCTCCCCCTGTCTGTCTCCCCCTCCCCCAGACTGAGTGGGAGGACAGGCATAGCTTCCCTCCGTCCGGACTATGTGTGCCGACTGCGGCCTGTCAGCTACACGCCGACCTCTTGGTGCTGGAGGAGGTGGGTGTGATTGGCAGAGCAGGCAGCGAGCAACCACCTCCCCGAATCAGCCGGGGTAACGTCCGTGCTGTAAACACCGTCCAACAGCTTCCCCAAGCGGCCCACTGTCTGCAAGGCAAAGAGATCTATCAGGGAGATTTACACAGCCCACTGCTGAAGGGGAAGGGCAGGGGGACACGGGGTAGAGGAGGGGGACACGGGGTGGGGTGGGGGGTAGACAACAAGGGGGAGGGGGGGCACGAGGGACAGATTAATCCATTCCAATCAGTCTGAGTGTCCGGAGTGAACTCTGACCCCTATCATAGAGACATAATCTTATCCCCATAACCCAGCAACCCCACCTAATCTTTTTGGTCACTAAGGGCAATTTATCACGGTCAAAAGCAAATTCCTGCGGATGCTGGAATCTGAAACTAAATGGACAATGCTGGCAAATCTCAGCAAGTCTGGCAGCATCTGTTTGGAGAGAAAAGAGCTAACGTTTCGAGTCCGATGACTCTTTGTCAAAGCTAACAGACAGAGAGAGTGGGAAATATTTATACTGTGGAGTGCTAATGGCCACAGATACCAAGGGTTTAACACCCGGTTTCCCTGCGTTTCTGCTCAATAACCCCTCCTAACCTTTTTGGACACTAAGGGTAACTCAGCATGGCGAATCCACCTAACCTGCACATCTTTGGACTGTGGAAGAAAACCGGAGCACCCGGAGGAACCCACGCAGACACGGGGAGAACGTGCAGACTCCACGTAGACAGTGAGCCAGCCGGGAATCGAACCTGGGACCCTGGAGCTGTGAAGCCGCAGTGCTAACCACTGTGCTGCCCCCGCCAGTCAGTGTGACTGTTCAGAGTGAACTCTAACCCCTATCTGGTCAGTCTGACTGTCCAGAGTGAACTCTGACCCTGCATGAACTGACCGTCATCGAGTTGCGGTTGACGAGGCGACACAGATTGTTCCTGGTTCCTGCACCAATCAGGTGATCTGAGCCCAGCCAATGACAGCTGTAGATCTGCAGAGAGGGAGGGGCAAAGTCACCGAGGAAATAGACCAAACAATACCCCCCCAGCTCGCGTAACCCCCTCGCATAACCCCCGCAACTCGCGTACCGCCTGCGTACGCCCCCACCCCGTACCCCCCTCAGCCCTCGTACCCCCACCCCGTACCCCCCTCAGCTCTCGTACCCCCACCCGCGTACGCCCCCTCAGCTCATGTACCCCCTCCTCAGCTCGCGTACCCCCCCCCAGCCCGCATACCCCCCCATAACCCCACCCCTACACAAATACATCCTTGAGATCCATTACCCTCACAGGAAAATTGAAGCAGGAGGCCATTCAGCCTTTCGAGTCTGCTCCGCATTCATTCTGATCATCAAGTTCAATATCCTGATCCCACCTTCCCCCCCATAATCCCTCGATCCCTTTAACCCCAGGAGCTGTATCTCATCCCTTCTTGAGATTACACAATGTTTTGCCTTCAACTACTTTCTGTGCGAGTGAATTCCACAGATTCCCCACTCTCTGGGTGAAGAAATTTCTCCTCACCTCAGTCCTAAAATGTTTACCCCTTATCCTCAAACTATGACCCCTAGTTCTGTATTCTCCCACCATCGGGAACATTCTTTCTGCATCTACCCTGTCTAATCCTATTAGAATTTTGTAAATTTCTATGAGATTCCCTCTCACTTTGAAACTCCAATGAATATAATCCTAACCGATTTAATCTCTCCTTATGTGACAGTCCCGCCAATCAGCCTGGTAAACCTTTGCTGCACTCCCCTTGGCAAGAACACTGGACATCCTGAAGGGGCAGGGTGAACAGTCAGGGGCCATAGTACACATAGGTACCAACTACATAGGCAGGAAGAGTGATGAGGTCCTGCAGAAGGAGTTCAGGGAGTTAGCCAGTAAGCTAAAAAGCAGGACCTCCATGTCTGTAATCTCAGGATTACTCCCTGTGCCACATGCCAGTGAGGCTAGAAATAGGAGGATAGTGCAGCTAAATATGTGGCTAAACTGGTGGTGTAGGAGGGAGGGTTTCAGATTTCTGGACCATTGGGATCTCTTCCGGGGCAGGTTGGACCTGTACAAGAAGGACGGGTTGCATCTAAACTGGAGGGGCACCGATACCCTGGCTGGGAGGTTTGCTAGAGTCACTCAGGAAGATTTAAACTAATATGGGAACCGGAGTATTAGCTTAGAAGGTGTCATAACGGAAGGGGAAATAGAGAACAAAAATAAAAGAACAACATCACCCTCAGGCAGAGCAAAAAAGGTGACAAGTGTGAGAAGGGAGGTGGTCAATGCAGGATTGAGGGTGTTGTACCTTAATGTACACAGTATACGGAACAAGGTAAATGAGCTTGTTCTGTACATTGAAATTGGCCAGTACGACGATGTGGGCATCACAGAGACGTGACTGCAAGGGGATCAGGGCTGGGATCTAAATATCCAAGGATATATGTCCTATCGAAAGGACAGGCAGATGGGTAAAGGGGGCGGGGTGGCATTGTTAGTAAGGAATGAGGTAAAATCGATAGCAAGGAGCGATCTAGGATCAGAAGGCTTAGAATCTCTGTGGGCAGAGTTGAGGAGTCGCAAAGGTAAAAAGACCCGAATGGGAGTTAGGAGATAGAAAAGGCATGTAAAAAAGGCAATAATACAATAATCATGGGAGACTTCAATATGCAGGTGGACTGGGAAAATCAGGTTGATAGTAGATCACAAGAAAATGAATTTGTGGAATGTCTAAGAGACGGTTTTTTTGGAGCAGCTTGTCGACTAGGGAACAGGCAATTCTGGATTTGGTGATGTGTAATGAGGCAGACCAGATTAGGGAACTGAAGGTGAAGGAACCCTTAGGGAGCAGTGACGACAATATGAGAGAATTTACCCTGCAGTTTGAGAGGGAGAAGCTGCAATCAGATGTAACGGTATTACAATTAAATAAGGGGAACTACAAAGACATGAGGGAGGAGCTGGCCAGAGTTGATTGGAGAAGGAGCCCAGCAGGGAAGACAGTGGAACAGCAATGGCAGGAGTTTTTGGGGGTTATTCGGGAGGCACAATAGAAATTCATCCCAAGGAGGAGGAAACATGCTGATGGGAGGACAAGGCATTCATGGCTGACGAGGTAAGTCAGGGACAGCATAAAAGCTAAGGAAAAAGCATACAAAGTGGCGAAGATTAGTGGGAAGACAGGATTGAGAAGCCTTTAAAAGCGAGCAGAGGACAACTAAAAAAGCAAGAAGGGGGGAGCAGATGAAGTACGAATGCAAGCTCGCTAGTAATATAAACGAAGAAAGGAAGAGTTTTTTCAATATATAAAAGGTAAGAGAGAAGCAAAACTAGACATCGGGACTGGTTTAGCACAGGGCTAAAGAGCTGGCTTTTAAAGCAGACCCAGGCAGGCCAGCAGCACGGTTCAATTCCCGTACCAGCCTCCCTGAACAGGCGCCGGAATGTGGCGACTAGGGGCTTTTCACAGTAACTTCATTTGAAGCTTACTTGTGACAATAAGCGATTTTTTCATTTAATTTCACATTGGAAAATGTGGCTGGAGAAGTAATAATGGCAGAGGAACTGAATAGTTACTTTGCATCAGTCTTCACGGTGTAAGACACCAGTGAGGCGCCAGAGCTCCAGGAGAACCAGGGGGCAGAGGTGAGTGCAGTGACCATTACGAAGGAGAAGGTTCTGGGGAAACTGAAAGGTTCGAAGGTGGATAAATCACCTGGATTCTGCACGGGGGCTGCAGAAGGACTTGGACAGGCGAGGAGAGTGGGCAAAGAAGTGGCAGATGGAATACAATGTGGGAAAGTGTGAGGTTATGCACTTTGGAAGGAGAAATGGAGGCATCGACTATTTTCTAAATGGGGAAATGCTTCGTAAATCAGAAGGACAAAGGGACTTGGGAGTCCTGGTTAACGTGCAGGTTCAGTCGGCAGTTGGGAAGACAAATGAACAGAGAGATCTCGGCATCCAGGTACATAAATCCCTGAAAGTTGCCACCCAGGTTAATAGGGCTGTTAAGAAGGCATATGGTGTGCTAGCCTTTATCAGTAGGGGGATTGAGTTTCGGAGCCACAAGGTCATGCTGCAGCTGTACATAACTCTGGTGCGGCCGCACCTGGAGTACTGCGTGCAGTTCTGGTCACCACATTATAGGAAGGATGTGGAAGCTTTGGAAAGAGTTCAGAGGAGATTTACTAGGATATTGCCTGGTATGGAGGGAAGGTCTTACGAGGAAAGGCTCAGGGACTTGAGGTTGTTTTCGTTAGAGAGGAGAAGGCAGAGAGGTGACTTAATAGAGACATATAAGATAGTCAGAGGGTTAGATAGGGTGGACAGTGAGAGTCTTTTTCCTCGGATGGTGATGACCAACACAAGGGGACATAGCTTTAAATTGAGGGGTGGTAGATATAGGACAGATGTCAGAGGCAGTTTCTTTACTCAGAGAGTAGTAGGGGTGTGGAACGCCCTGCCTGCAACAGTAGTAGACTCGCCAACTTTAAGGGCATTTAAGTGGTCACTGGATAGACATATGGATGAAAATGGAATAGTGTAGGTCAGATAGGCTTCAGATGGTTTCACACGTCGGCGCAACATCAAGGGCTGAAGGGCCCGTACTGCGCTGTAATGTTCTATTTTCATGTCGAGAGGGCTAAAATACAAGACCAGGGATGTACTTCTGAGGCTGTATAAGGCACTGGTTAGACCCCATTTGGAGTATTGTGAGCAGCTTTGGGCCCCGTATCTAAGGAAGGATGTGCTGGCCTTGGAAAGGGTCCAGAGGAGGTTCACAAGAATGACCCCTGGAATGAAGAGCTTGTCGTATGAGGAACGGTTGAGGACTCTGGGTCTGTACACGTTGGTTTAGAAGGATGAGGGGGGAATCTTATTGAAACTTACAGGATACTGCGAGGCCTGGATAGAGTGGTCTTGGAGAGGATGTTTCCACTTGTAGGAAAAACTAGAAGCAGAGGACACCACCTCAGACTAAAGGGACGATCCTTTAAAACAGAGATGAGGAGGAATTTCTTCAGCCAGAGAGTGGTGAATCTGTGGAACTCTTTGCCACAGAAGGCTGTGGAGGCCAAATCACTGAGTGTCTTTAAGACAGATGGATAGATTCTTGATCAAAAGGGAATCAGGGGAGAAGGCTGGAGAATGGGGATAAGAAAAATATCAGCCATGATTGAATGGCGGACCAGACTCGATGGGCCGAGTGGCCTAATTCTGCTCCTATGTCTTATGGTCTAACATCCTTCCTCAGTTATGGAGACCAAAATTGCTCACAGTACTCCAGGCATGGCCCCACCAATGCCCTATACAGTTGCAGTAAAACATCCCTATTCCTATACTCAAATCCTCTCGCTATGAAAGCCAACTTGCCATTTACCTTCTTTACTGCCTGCTGTACCTGGGCGCTTACTTTCAGCGACTGATGCACGAGGACACCAAGGTCTCGCCGAGTATCCACCTCTCTCAATTTACAAATAATAATCTGCATTCCTATTTTTGCTACCGAAGTGATAACCTCACATTTATCCACATTATACTGTATCTGCCGTTCACCTGCCCACTCACTCAGCCTGTCCGAATCCCCCTGAACCATCTCTGCATCCTCCTCACAGCTCACCCTCCCACCCAACTGTGTATCATCTTCAGGTCGCCACGCTCTGGCGTCAACTAAACAGCTGGTCATTGACTTCAGGAAGCAAAGTACTGTACATACCCCTGTCTGCATCAACGGGGCCGAGGTGGAGGTGGTTGACAGCTTCAAATTCCTTTGGGTACACATCACCAAAAATCTGTCCTGGTCCACCCATTTCAACACGACCACCAAGAAAGCACAACATACTTCCTCAGGAAACTAAGGAAATTCGGCATGTCCACATTAACCCTTACCAACTTTTACAGATGCACTATAGAGAGCATCCTATCGGGCTGCATCACAGCCTGGTGTGGCAACTGCTCGGCCCAGGACCGCAAGAAACTTCAGAGAGTCGTGAATACCGCCCACTCCATCACACAAACCTGCCTCCCATTCATTGACTCCATCTACACCTCCCGCTGCCTGGGGAAAGCGGGCAGCATAATCAAAGACCCCTCCCACCCGGCTTACTCACTCTTCCAACTTCTTCCATCGGGCAGGAGATACAGAAGTCTGAGAACACGCATGAACAAATTCAAAAACAGCTTCTTCCCCACTGTTACCAGACTCCTAAATGACTCTCTTATGGACTGAACTGATTAACACTACACCCTGTATGCTTCATCCGATGCCGGTGCTTATGTAGTTACATTGTGTACCTTGTGATGCCCTATTATGTATTTTCTTTTATTTTATTTTCATGTACTTAATGATCTGTTGAGCTGCTCACAGAAAAGTACTTTTCACTTTACCTCGGTACACGTGACAATAAACAAAAATCCAAATCCGCAAATTTGAGATAATACATTCAGTTCCCGCGTGCAAATCATGAATATTTAATGTGAACAGTTGGGGTCCCAGCACTGATCCTTCCGGTACCCCACTGGCCACTGCCTGCCAATCAGACAAAGATCCGTTTATTCCAACTTTTTGCTTTCTGTCTGCTAACCAGCTTTCTATCCGTCTCAAGACACGACCCGTAATCACATGCATTTTAACTTTACATAGTAATCTGCTATGTGAGACCTTGTCGAAGGCCTTCTGAAAGTCTCAATAAACCACATCCACCGGTTCTCCCTGGTCAACTCTCCCAGTTACATCGTCAAAGAATTCTAGTAGATTTGACAAGCATGACTTTGTCTGATTACACCACTGCTTTCCAAATGCTGTGCTAGGAAATCCTTGATAATGAACTCGAGCAACTTCCCTAGTACCGACGTTACGCTCACTGGTCTATAGTTCCCTGTTTTCTCTCTACCTCCCTTTTTGAATAGCGGGGTTACATTCGCTACCCTCCAATCTGTAGGAATCATTCCAGAGTCTAAAGGACTTTGTAAAATGACTATCAATGGATCTACTATTTCTAGGGCCACTTCCTTAATTACTCTGGGTTAAAGATTATCAGGCCCTGGAGATTTGTCCGCCTTCAATCCCATTAATTTCCCCAAACCCATTTCTTTACTAAGACTAATTTTCTTCAGCTCCTCAGTGAAACTTGAGATTCTCAGAACTTCCAGTACATTATTCATGGTCTTCCTTTGTGAAGACAGAAGCAACGTCCGAATTTAGTTCCTCGGCCATTTCTTTGTTCCCTGTGTCATGGTAGTGTCCCTTTACGGAAAGTTTTTGTCTTATCACATGGCTTCTGTGATGTTGTTTTGTGGGTGGAGCTGGGCTGTGGCTGTGTGAGGTATGTTTTACTTTCACTTTCAGTTCTGACTGCTGTCGACTACAGATAGAGAAAATAAATATTCTGGCCTGTCTCTGTCTCTATTTTCATTTTAAATATCCGTTCCAGTAAAAAAGAAACATTGATTCTAGCTACCTGCTTTAAAAGATACAGTTTGCTTTCCGGAAGAGGTTAAACCTGCTGGTGACACGGGGTCAGAATCTCAGGAAAAGCCAGTCTTATTCAAGTGAGAATGTAGCGTGCTGGGCCACGCCCGTGAAAAAGGGGTTTTGGTTTCTGGGATTTTGTTTTTGAATTGGAACAGTTAAGGGGGAATTCATTAAGGGTTATACATGGATTACTGCAGCTGGGAGGTGTCTTTATGTTTGTAATTAATAAAAAAATCTTGCTGTGTTTATATAAATGTTAACTAAGTTCGTAGAATAAAGCTTATTTTGATTAAAGTGTGTGGGAAGACTACCACACCTGTGCCCATCCTAGCCAAATTCAACATCAACTTTCAAATTGTATTTTCTCCTTCTTAATAAATTCCTTGGTCCACGTTTGCTGAATTTTAAACTGCTCCCAATCCTCAGGTCTATTTCTTTTTCTTGCTAATTTGTATGTCTCTTCTTTGAATCTAATAACATCTCTAATTTCCCTTGTGAGCCAGAGTTTGGCCACAGTTCTCTTTCTGCTCTTGCGCCAAATAACCAACTTTTGGAGTTCACCTTTCGTTCCTTGAATGCTGCCATTGCCTGTCCACTGTCCTGCCTTTCAGTCATGTTTCCCAGTCTGTCATAGCCAGCTCATGCCTCACACCATCATAGTTACCTTTACTGAGGTTCAGGACCCTGGTCTCAGAATCAACTACCTCACTATTTACTATGATAAAGAATTCTACCATATTATGGTCATTCTTCCCTAAGGGCGCTCTCACAACTAGATTGCCAACTAATCCTTTCGCATTGCACAACACCCTGTCCAAGATGGTCTGTTCCCTTGTTGGATCCTCAACATACTGGTCCAGAAAACCATCCCGTACACACTCCAGAAATTCCTCCTCGATTGCACTGTGACTAATTTGACTCACCCAATCTATATGCAGAATAACGTCACCCATAATCACCGACGTTCCTTTCTCACATGCACCTCTGATTTGCTGTCTAAAGCTATTCCCAACATGCAGTTTGGTGGTCTGTACACCACCCCAATGAATGTTGTCTGGCCCTTGATGTTTCCTAACTCGACCCAGACAGATTCCACACAACCTGTGCTAAAATCTTTCCTCAATATTGTCTCAATATTTTCTTTAATCAACAAGGCAACACCACCTTTCCTTTCTGTCTGTCCTTTCTAAAACTGAATATCCCTCAATGTTTAGTTCCCATCCTTGGTCACCTTGGAGCCTTGTCTCCGTAATCCCAACAATATCATACCCCTTTACATCAATCTGCACAACTAATTCATCCATTTTGTTTTGAATGCTCCGCGCATTCAGATACAAAACCTGAAGGTTAGTCCTTGTAACGTTCTTGTCCCATCCCCACTATTTTAGTGTCATTACCCTTCCCGCTCACAAATACACCCTCCTCACCTCCGTCAGCCTCACATATACCACCCCACCCTCAGATACACCCTCCTCACCTCCGTCAGCCTCACATATACCACCCCACCCTCAAATACACCCTCTTCACCTCCGTCAGCCTCACATATACCACCCCACCCTCAAATACACCCTCCTCACCTCCATCAGCCTCACATATACCACCCCACCCTCAGATACACCCTCCTCACCTCCGTCAGCCTCACATATACCACCCCACCCTCAAATACATCCTCCTCACCTCCGTCAGCCTCACATATACCACCCCATCCTCAAATACACCCTCCTGACCCCCGTCATCTTAACATATACCACCCCACCCTCAAATACACCCTCCTCACCTCCATCAGCCTCACATATACCACCCCATCCTCAAATACACCCTCCTCACCCCTGTCATACCACCCCACCCTCAAATACACCCTCCTCATCTCCGTCATCCTCACATATACCACCCCATCCTCAAATACACCCTCCTCACCCCCGTCCTCACATATACCACCCCACCCTCAAATACACCCTCCTCGCCTCCATCAGCCTCACATATATCACCCCATCCTCAAATACACCCTCCTCACCTCCATCATCCTCACATATACCACCCCACCCTCAAATACACCCTCCTCATCTCAGTCATCCTCACATATACCACCCCACCCTCAAATACACCTCATCTCAGTCATCCTCACATATACCACCCCATCCTCAAATACACCCTCCTCACCCCCATCCTCACATATACCACCCCACCCTCAAATACACCCTCCTCGCCTCCATCAGCCTCACATATACCACCCCATCCTCAAATACACCCTCCTCACCTCCATCATCCTCACATATACCACCCCACCCTCAAATACACCCTCCTCATCTCAGTCATCCTCACATATACCACCCCACCCTCAAATACACCCTCATCACCTCAGAACTCCAGTTTCGCTGTAGTTTCACTATAACAAAAATTGCACATGGGGGGAGGCGGGGGGGGGGGGACCCATACCCCGGGGAGAGTCGGTGCCCGTTGGTGGGTGGGGGGGGGGGATGGGGTGGGATGGCTGTACACCAGGGACAGTTGGTGCACGTGGGTGGGGGGACCCATAGCCGGGGAGAGTCGGCGCCCGTGGGGGGGTCCCGTACCCCGGGGAGAGTCGGTGTCTTTTGGGGGGGGGGGGGGGGGGTCCCGTACCCCGTGGAGAGTCGGTGCCCGTGGGGAGGGGCCCGTACTCCGGGGAGAGTCGGTGCCCGTGGGGAGGGGCCCGTACCCCGGGGAGAGTCAGTGCCCGTGGGGGGGGGGGGGGGGCCATACCCCGGGGAGAGTCGGTGCCCGTAAGAGGGGGGACCCGTACCCCGGGGAGAGTTGGTGCCCGTGGGGGAGGGACCCGTACCCCGGGGAGAGTCAGTGCCCGTGGGGGGGGGACCCGTACCCCGGGGAGAGTCGGTGCCCGTAGGGGGGTTCACTCCTGCCCCAGAGAGAGTCGGTGCCCGTGGGGGGGGGGGGGACTCCTACCCCAGAGAGAGTCGGTGCCCGTGGGGGGGTGACTCCTACCCCAGGGAGAGTCGGTGCCCGTGGGGGGGGCCCGTACCCCGGGGAGAGTTGGTGCCCGTGGGGTCCGTTCCCTGTTCCTGATCTTACCAGGCTGTGACCAGCATCATCCTCAGGAATATCTTGAAGCTTTTGTCCAGTTTGATAGTCCCAGACCTGTGGGGGAGAACGCAGTCAGGTGACTGTGGCTTCTGCTGATTGATATGGTTCAGGTCCCATCCAAAATTGCTGTCGCTCGAAAATCAGCCCCCCGTCCCGTCCTCCACTCCCTGATTTCTCAATACCTCACCTCCAAACTGTTCTCTCGCCTCCAGGATCCAGTCAGAATCTCAGACGTTTTTGGGTGAATCTGCAGAGCATCACCACAGAGGTGAGGGCCAAATATCCGTCTGTAAATAGAGACAGATAGATCAAAAAATACACTAACCACAGGAGAATTACAGAGTCTCCTCCAGTAACAATCCTCCTGGTCCGGGGCAATTACAGAGTCTCTCCCAGTAACAATCCCCCCTGTCCCGGGGTAATTACAGAGTCTCACCCAGTAACAATCCCCCTGTCCCGGGGTAATTACAGAGTCTCTCCCAGTAACAATCCCCCTGTCCCGGGGTAATTACAGAGTCTCTCCCAGTAACAATCCCCCCTGTCCCAGGGTAATTACAGAGTCTCTCCCAGTAACAATCCCCCCTGTCCCGGGGTAATTACAGAGTCTCACCCAGTAACAATCCCCCTGTCCCGGGGTAATTACAGAGTCTCTCCCAGTAACAATCCCCCTGTCCCGGGGTAATTACAGAGTCTCTCCCAGTAACAATCCCCCTGTCCCGGGGTAATTACAGAGTCTCTCCCAGTAACAATCCCCCTGTCCCGGGGTAATTACAGAGTCTCTCCCAGTAACAATCCCCCCTGTCCCGGGGTAATTACAGTCTCCCAGTAACAATCCCCCTGTCCCGGGGTAATTACAGAGTCTCTCCCAGTAACAATCCCCCCTGTCCCGGGGTAATTACAGAGTCTGTCCCAGTAACAATCCCCCTGTCCCGGGGTAAGTACAGAGTCTCTCCCAGTAACAATCCTCCCTGTCCCAGGGTAATTACAGAGTCTCTCCCAGTAACAATCCCCCTGTCCCGGGGTAATTACAGAGTCTCCCAGTAACAATCCCCCTGTCCCGGGGTTATTACAGAGTCTCTCCCAGTAACACTCCCACTGTCCCGGGGAAATTACAGAGTCTCTCCCAGTAACAATCCCCCTGTCCCGGGGTTAATTACAGAGTCTCTCCCAGTTACAATCCCCCCTGTCCCAGGGTAATTACAGAGTCTCTCCCAGTAACAATCCCCCCTGTCCCAGGGCAATTACAGAGTCTGTCCCAGTAACACTCCCCCTGTCCCGGGGTAATTACAGAGTCGCTCCCAGTAACAATCCCCCCCCCTGTCCCGGGGTAATTACAGAGTCTCTCCCAGTAACAATCCCCCTGTCCCGGGGTAATTACAGTCTCCCAGTAACATTCCCCCTGTCCGGGGGTAATTACAGAGTCTCTCCCAGTAACAATCCCCCCTGTCCCGAGGTAATTACAGAGTCTCTCCCAGTAACAATCTCCCTGTCCCAGGGTAATTACAGAGTCTCTCCCAGTAACAATCCCCCTGTCCCGGCGTAATTACAGAGTCTCCCAGTAACAATCCCCCCTGTCCCGGGGTAATTACAGAGTCTCTCGCAGTAACAATCCCCCTGTCCCGGGTAATTACAGTTTCCCAGTAACACTCCCCCTGTCCCAGGGTTATTACAGAGTCTCTCCCAGTAACAATCCCCCCTGTCCCGGGTAATTACAGTCTCCCAGTAACAATCCCCCTGTCCTGGGGTAATTACAGAGTCTCTCCCAGTAACAATCTTCCTGTCCCGAGGTAATTACAGAGTCTCTCCCAGTAACAATCCCCCTGTCCCGGGGTAATTACAGAGTCTCTCCCAGTAACAATCCCCCTGTCCCGGCGTAATTACAGAGTCTCCCAGTAACAATCCCCCCTGTCCCGGGGTAATTACAGAGTCTCTCGCAGTAACAATCCCCCTGTCCCGGGGTAATTACAGTTTCCCAGTAACACTCCCCCTGTCCCAGGGTTATTACAGAGTCTCTCCCAGTAACAATCCCCCCTGTCCCGGGGTAATTACAGTCTCCCAGTAACAATCCCCCTGTCCTGGGGTAATTACAGAGTCTCTCCCAGTAACAATCTTCCTGTCCCGAGGTAATTACAGAGTCTCTCCCAGTAACAATCCCTCTGTCCCGGGGTAATTACAGAGTCTCTCCCAGTAACAATCCCCCCTGTCCCGGGGTAATTACAGAGTCTCTCCCAGTAACAATCCCCCTGTCCTGGGGTAATTACAGAGTCTCTCCCAGTAACAATCCCCCTGTCCCGGGGTAATTACAGAGTCACTCCCAGTAACAATACCCCTGTCCCGGGGTAATTACAGAGTCTCTCCCAGTAACAATCCCCCTGTCCCGGGGTAATTACAGAGTCTCTCCCAGTAACACTCCCCCTGTCCCAGGGTTATTACAGAGTCTCTCCCAGTAACAATCCCCCTGTCCCGGGGTAAGTACAGAGTCTCTCCCAGTAACAATCCCCCTGTCCCGGGGTAATTAGAGAGTCTCTCCCAGTAACAATCCCCCCTGTCCCGGGGTAATTACAGAGTCTGTCCCAGTAACAATCCCCCTGTCCCGGGGTAAGTACAGAGTCTCTCCCAGTAACAATCCTCCCTGTCCCAGGGTAATTACAGAGTCTCTCCCAGTAACAATCCCCCTGTCCCGGGGTAATTACAGAGTCTCCCAGTAACAATCCCCCTGTCCCGGGGTAATTACAGAGTCTCTCCCAGTAACACTCCCCCTGTCCCGGGGAAATTATAGAGTCTCTCCCAGTAACAATCCCCCTGTCCCGGGGTAATTACAGAGTCTCTCCCAGTAACAATCCCCCCTGTCCCAGGGTAATTACAGAGTCTCTCCCAGTAACAATCCCCCCTGTCCCAGGGTAATTACAGAGTCTCTCCCAGTAACAATCCCCCCTGTCCCGGGGCAATTACAGAGTCTGTCCCAGTAACACTCCCCCTGTCCCGGGGTAATTACAGAGTCTCTCCCAGTAACACTCCCCCTGTCCCGGGGTAATTACAGAGTCTCTCCCAGTAACAATCCCCCTGTCCCGGGGTAATTACAGAGTCTTTCCCAGTAACAATCCCCCTGTCCCGGGGTAATTACAGTCTCCCAGTAACACTCCCCCTGTCCGGGGGTAATTACAGAGTCTCTCCCAGTAACAATCCCCCCTGTCCCGAGGTAATTACAGAGTCTCTCCCAGTAACAATCTCCCTGTCCCAGGGTAATTACAGAGTCTCTCCCAGTAACAATCCCCCTGTCCCGGGGTAATTACAGAGTCTCCCAGTAACAATCCCCCCTGTCCCGGGGTAATTACAGAGTCTCTCTCAGTAACAATCCCCCTGTCCCGGTTTAATTACAGTCTCCCAGTAACACTCCCCCTGTCCCAGGGTTATTACAGAGTCTCTCCCAGTAACAATTCCCCCTGTTCGGGGGTAATTACAGAGTCTCTCCCAGTAACAATCTCCCTGTCCCAGGGTAATTACAGAGTCTCTCCCAGTAACAATTCCCCCTGTTCGGGGGTAATTACAGAGTCTCTCCCAGTAACAATTCCTCCTGTCCCGGGGTAATTACAGTCTCCCAGTAACAATCCCCCTGTCCCGGGGTAATTACAGAGTCTCTCCCAGTAACAGTCCCCCCTGTCCCGGGGTAATTACAGAGTCTCTCCCAGTAACACTCCCCCTGTCCCGGGGTAATTACAGAGTCTCTCCCAGTAACAATCCCCTTGTCCCGGGGTAATTACAGAGTCTCTCCCAGCAACAATCCCCCTGTCCCGGGGTAATTACAGAGTCTCTCCCAGTAACAATCCCCCTGTCCCGGGGTAATTACAGAGTGTCTCCCAGTAACAATCCCCCTGTCCCGGGGTAATTACAGAGTCTCTCCCAGTAACAATCCCCCTGTCCCGGGGTAATTACAGAGTCTCTCCCAGTAACAATCCCCCCTGTCCCGGGGTTATTACAGAGTCTCTCCCAGTAACAATCCCCCTGTCCCAGGGTTATTACAGAGTCTCTCCCAGTAACAATCCCCCTGTCCCAGGGTTATTACAGAGTCTCTCCCAGTAACAATCCCCCCTGTCCCGGGGTTATTACAGAGTCTCTCCCAGTAACAATCCCCCTGTCCCAGGGTTATTACAGAGTCTCTCCCAGTAACAATCCCCCCTGTCCCGGGGTTATTACAGAGTCTCTCCCAGTAACAATCCCCCCTGTCCCGGGGTTATTACAGAGTCTCTCCCAGTAACAATCCCCCTGTCCCAGGGTTATTACAGAGTCTCTCCCAGTAACAATCCCCCCTGTCCCGGGGTTATTACAGAGTCTCTCCCAGTAACAATCCCCCTGTCCCAGGGTTATTACAGAGTCTCTCCCAGTATCACAGTCACAGTGAAAATGTCAGATTTCTGCCAGTCCCCGCTCAGCGTTACCTGATTGAATGAGGATGATTCTCAGTCCAGAACTAGAGGGAGAGAAGAGAGAGTTACCGCTCTGAGGATTGTTTGCAGTGGGAGAGGTTGCCGAGTCGGAGTTCATAATCACAAATCCCACACACAAAACGCAAGACAGAGCACCGGTCTGGACCAATGAGATAGGTACAAACGCCAGCAAAATTCCACAAAGCAGCTGCGAAAAGTTACTAAAAGGCATTATAAAGGAAACTTGCAAAGGACATCACAATGAATAAGGAGAAAAGTTCTATTTGTATGAAGGGAACGTGGGTGTGAAGAGCAATGTGGGTTCAGTAAAAGCTGAACAGGAAGATATGATAACGGGGAAATGGCAGACATGTAGAACATTGCCTCAGTATTTAGAGTAGCAAAGGGGGATAAGTTGTAAGTCCTGAAAAAAATCAACCGTCGATAGAGAACAGGGATGTAATATAAATAACATAAATACAGCACCAATAACTAGGAAATTAATGGAACTACAGAGTGACAAATCCCCAGGACCAGACGGCTTCCATCCAAGGGTCTTAAAGGAAGTAGGGGAGCACATTGTTGCTGCCCGACCTATAATCTTCCAGAGTTGCCCAGATTCCAGAGCCATCCCTCTAGATGGGAAAATTGTTCACGTCATTCTTTTTCAGAAGGGTGAAAGGGGAAAACCAGCAAATTACAGACCAGTTACTCTAACGTCTGTGGTGGGGAAATTGTTGGAATCTATTTCTGAGGCTGTCCAAGGCTCTGGTCAGGCCCCATTTGGAGTATTGTGAGCAGTTTTGGGCCCCGTATCTAAGGAAGGATGTGCTGGCCTTGGAAAGGGTCCAGAGGAGGTTCATAAGAATGATCCCTGGAATGAAGAGGTTGTCGTATGAGGAACGGTTGAGGAGTCTGGGTCTGTACTCATTGGAGTTTAGAAGGATGAGGGGGGAATCTTATTGAAACTTACAGGATACTGCGAGGCCTGGATAGAGTGGATGTGGAGAGGATGTTTCCACTTGTAGGAAAAACTGGAACCAGAGGACAGCATCTCAGACTAAAGGGACAATCCTTTAAAACAGAGACAGGGAGGAATTTCTTCAGCCAGAGGGGGTGAATCTGTGGAACT
This sequence comes from Scyliorhinus canicula, assembly GCF_902713615.1. Classification (NCBI taxonomy): domain Eukaryota; kingdom Metazoa; phylum Chordata; class Chondrichthyes; order Carcharhiniformes; family Scyliorhinidae; genus Scyliorhinus; species Scyliorhinus canicula. Next base: position 90,243,905 of record NC_052165.1, on the reverse strand, counting down.
CTTGCCGCAAAAGGCTGTGGAGGCCAAATCACCGAGTGTCTTTAAGACAGAGATGAAATGAAAATGAAAATCGCTTATTGTCACGAGTAGGCTTCAATGAAGTTACTGTGAAAAGCCCCTAGTCGCCACATTCCGGTGCCTGTCCGGGGAGGCTGGTACGGGAATCGAACCGTGCTTCTGGCCTGCTTGGTCTGCTTTAAAAGCTAGCGATTTAGCCGAGTGAGCTAAACCAGCCCCTTCTTGATTAATAAGGGATCAGGGGTTATGGGGAGAAGGCAGGAGAATGGGGATGAGAAAAATATCAGCCATGATTGAATGGCGGAGCAGACTCGATGGGCCGAATGGCCTAATTCTGCTCCTATGTCTTACTGTCTAACACATTGGAAAACTTTGATCAATCAGGGAGAGCCAGCATGGAATCGTGAAAGGAAGGTCATTCCTAAGTAATCTTAATTAATTTTTTGAAGGGGTGACTAAGGTAGTGGACGGGGAATGTCTGTGGATGTTATTTATATGGACTTACAGAAGGCATTTGATAAAGTTCCACACGAGAGACTGTGAACTAAGATGGAAGTCCACGGAGTTGAGGGTAAATTATCGACGGGGTTAGGAAATTATTGAGTGGCAGGAGACAGAATGGGGATAATCGGTAATTTCTTGAAATTGGCAGGAGTGGTGTACCACAGGGATCTGTGTTGGGGCCTCAATCATTCACACGGATGGTGGCAGAGAAAGTCTGTATCCAGATTTGCTGATGATACAAAGTTAGGCAGCATTGTAGACAGCCAGATAGCAGAAAAGTGCAGGGAGATATTGACAGAATGGGCAGAATTGTGGCAGATGGAATTCAATATAAGCAAGTGTGAGGTGATCCATTTTCGACCAACAAAGGATAGAGCAGCGTATTTTCTAACTGGGAAGAGGTTAGGTACGGCGTCTAAAGAGACTTGTGGGTTCAGGTGTGTGGGTCCTGCCAGGAACAAGTGCAGAAACGAATCAAAAAGGCGAATGGAATGTTAGTCTCTATCTGGAGGACTGGATTATAAAGACACAGGGGTTACGCTGCAGCTTTACAAAACCCTGGTTGACCCCACTCGGAGTCACTGTCAGCAGTTCTGGGCACCACACCCGAGGAAGGAGATTTCTACCTTGCAGGGAGTACAAAAATGATGCCTGGATTACAGGGGGTGAGTTACGAGGAGGGATTCCTCAAATTCGACCTGTTTTCACTGGAATTTTGAAGGTTACGGGGTGATCTGATTAAAGTCTTGAAGATATTCTAAAACTAGGGGGAATAGTCCAAATATTAGGGCTGGGCCATTCAGGAGAGATGTTGGGAAGAACATCTTCACTCACAGGGTGATACAGGTTTGGAACTTTCCCACACACAGCAGGTAAAACTGGAACAGGTTAATTTTAAATCAAAGATTAGATAGATTTTTGTTCAGCAGAAACAGTAAAAGGTCTGGGCCAATGGCGGGTCTATGGAGTTAGGTCACAGGTCAGCCATGATCTCACTGAATGGCGGACAGGCTCGAGGGGCTGAATGGCCTTCTCCTGTTCCTATAAACCATCCAGTCACCTGTGGGACCTGTACCCCAGGGTTAACCGGTTCGATATGATGTGACCATCAATTCACTCGAGACACAAGAGGAAGTAAACTGTGGCTTTAATAGACTTACAACTGAACCTGCCTGCGACCAGAAGAACTGAGAGCAGACTCACAAGACCGCAGCACTTTATACTTCCAGTAGTGGGAGGGGCCATGGACGGAGCCAAGGGTGGAGCCCTGTACAATCTCCTCATCTTCCCCGTGGGCAGAGCCGCGCAACGGCTCACAGACAGAGCCCACAAGGACACAATGCGATACAGTGTGAATTAAGCACTATACATTCACCACATTCACCCCCTGTAAAAAAAAATCAAGTCCGGCGGGGGTGATGGGTTCACAGATTGAGCCAGTCCGGTGGCCGAGTTATCCACTGGGATCGGCGGAGCACTGGGGTTCCAGCCTCTTCGGATGGCTGTGTGCTGACGGGCGGTGTGGATCTGAGGGTGGACTCCGGGGGTAGTTCGTTCAGAGCTTCGTTCCTGACCGGTGCGACGAGCGAAGTGGGGTGCAGGAAACCTGTAGGCGTGGGGGCGCAGGGTGTGGGGGGCCGGGTGGGGTGTAGTGTGAGGGGTACGAACCCCTGTCGCTGTGTACGTAGCTAGGGAAACCGAACAGGGTGAAGATACTGTGCAGGGCTCTGATGACTGTGTGTGAGGTCATATCGGGGCATGGGATAGCAAACGGAAAACAGGAGAATTCGTCTATGACGTTGAGGAAGTACACATTTCGATTGGTCGAGGGGAGTGGCCTTTGAAATCGATGCTCAGGCGTTCAAAGGGCCGGGAAGCCTTTACCAGGTGGGCCTTGTCTGGTCTATAGATGTGCGGTTTACACTCCGCGCAGATCAGGCAATCCCTGGTGATGGCTTTTACCTCCTCGGTGGAGAAAGGCAGATTTCGGGCTTTGATGTAGTGGGCGAGCCGGGTGACCCCCGGGTGGCAGAGGTCGTTGTGGATAGCCTGTAATCGGTCGTCTTGTACGCTGGCGCATGTGCCGTGGGACAGGGCATCTGGGGGCTCGTTGAGCTTCCCCGGCCGATATATGATGTCATAATTATAGGTGGAGAGTTCGATCCTCCACCTCAAGATTTTATCGTTTCTTATTTTGCCCCATTGCGAGTTGTCGAACATGAAGGCAACCGATCTCTGGTCGGTGATGAGGGTAAACCTCCTACCTGCGAGATAGTGCCTCCAGTGCCGTACGGCTTCTACAATGGCTTGAGCTTCATTTTCGACTGAGGAGTGCCGAAGTTCCGAAGCGGAGAGGGTTCAGGGGAAAAAGGCTATAGGTCTCCCTGCCTGGTTCAGAGTGACGGCGAGAGCGACCTCTGAGGCATCGCTCTCTACCTGGAAAGGGGACAGATTCATCCACCACCCGCATGGCGGCTGTGGCGATGTCCTCCTTGGTGCAGTTGAAGGCCTGGCGGGCCTTGGCTGACAGTGGGAAGAGTGTGGCCTTAAATAGTGGGCGGGCTTTGTCCGCATACTGGGAGACCCACTGGGCGTAATAGCGTAATAGGAGAAGAATCCAAGGCACCTCTTGAGGGCTCTGGGACAATGAGGGAGAGGGAGCTGTAAAAGAGGGGGCGTATACCGTCCGGGTCGGGGCCCAGGACTCCGTTTTCCACAACATAGCCGAGGATGGCTAGCCTTGTTCTGCGGAAAACGCATTTCTCCTGATTGTATGCAAGGTTGAGTTTCTGGGCGGTTTGGAGAAATTGGTGGAGGTTGGCGTCGTGGTCCTGCTGGTCATGGCCGCAGATGGTGACGTTATCCAGGAACAAAAACGTGGCCCGCAGCCCGTACTGGTCCACCATTCGGTCCATTGCTCGTTGGAACACCGAAACCCCATTCGTGACGCCAAAGGGAACCCGGAGGAAATGGAAGAGGCGGCCATCTGCCTCGAGCGCCGTGTAGTGGAGGTCCTCCGGGCGGATTGGGAGCTGGTGGTAAGCAGACTTCAGATCCACCGTGGAGAATATGCGGTACTGGGCGATCTGGTTGACCATGTCTGCAATTCGGGGGAGAGGGTACGCATCGAGGAGCGTGAACCGGTTAATGGTCTGGCTGTAATCAACCACCATCCGGAACTTTCCCCCGGTCTTGACGACCACCACCTGAGCTCTCCAGGGGCTGTTACTGGCCTCAATGACTCCCTCACGTAGGAGCCGCTGGACTTCGGCTCTGATGAATACTCTATCCTGCAGGCTAAACCGCCTGCTGCCAGTGGCTACGGGTTTGCAGTTAGCAGTGAGATTAACGAAGATTGGAGGGGGGTCGATTTTTAGAATCGCTAAGCTGCATATAGTGAGAGGAGGTAGGGGTCCGCCGAAGCCGAGTGTGAGGCTTCTAAGGTTGCACTGAAAATCGAGCCCGAGTAAGAGTGGGGCGCAGAGGTCTGGGAGTACGTACAGCTGGAAATTAGAGTAGCTGGCGCCCTGTATCCTTAGGGTCGCAACGGTGCGCCCTTGTATTTGGACCGAGTGCGAACCCGAGGCGAGGGAGATAGTTTGCCGTGCAGGGAAGATAGGGAGCGAACAGCGTCTTACCAGGTCTGGATGCACGAAGCTCTCGGTGCTCCCGGAGTTGAAGAGGCACGATGTCTTGTATCCGTTGACTTGAACGGACATCATCGAGCTCCTGAGGTGCTTTGGCCGCGACTGGTCCAAAGTGACTGCATTGAGTTGCGGGTAGTCGGCGGCTCGATCAGCAGTGCTGGAGTGGCCCCGTGATGACTGTCCGCGGAGGTCGTAGTCGTCGAGATGAACATCGGGCGATGGCCAAGATGGCGGCCCCCGTTGATCGCACGTGGCGGACGATGAAGAAGATGGTGTCCAAGATGGCCGCCCCCGTGGATCGCACGTGGTGGGCCGCGAGGAAGATGGCGCCCCCCATGACTCGCACATGGCCGGCCGCGTGGGGGAGGATTGCCAAGATGGCGGCCCCCATGAGTCGCACATGTCGGGTGGAGGCGGAGTCGCCAGACACGCTGCAACATTGCAGGGTCTGCGGGCCTGCGAGTTGGGGGAGCGATTACTCTGGACTGCGGGGGAGTTAGAGGGTTTAAATTTAGACAGGCATACCTTAGCATAATGTCCTTTTCGACCGCAGCTGCTGCAGGTCGCATTGCAGGCTGCAATGCTGCTGTGGGTGTTGGGGCTGGCGCTCCATAGTGGGTGGGTGGCCGCGCGGCGCAGGCCTGGGGCAATCTCTGGTCGGGGGTCCACGATGGGGTCGCTTGGTCTGCGGGAAACGAGTTAAAACTTTGAAAAGCGACCTCCATTGAGGTTGCTAGCGTTACCGTGTCCTCCAATTTCTGGGCCCCTTTTTCGAGGAGACGCTGGCGCACGTAGTTAGACCGGACCCCTGCAACATACACATCACGGACAGCGAGTTCCATATGCT
>NC_052165.1:90208889-90236389 GCF_902713615.1 Scyliorhinus canicula | reverse complement strand
CTGTATTACAGGTACCACAGTAAATCCCAGCCTGCTGGCTTCTCCCAGAGATAGAGAGAGACTCTCCCATTCTGGTTCCAGCTGTAGGAGGCACAACGTCTTGTGCAATAAAGCCTCAATTGTTTCACCATTCTCGTCCCATGGTAACTGACGGTACATCAGGACCGTGCTGGGAGTGCTGGGACTATGCTGGGACCGTGCTGGGACTGCGCTGGGAATGCTGGGACTGTGCTGGGACCGTGCTGGGACTGTGCTGGGACCGTGCTGGGACTGTGCTGGGAATGCTGGGACTGTGCTGGGACCGTGCTGAGACGGTGCTGGGACTGTGCTGTGAGTGCTGGGACTGTGCTGGGACTGTGCTGGTACTGTGCTGGGAGTGCTGGGACTGTGCTGGGAGTGCTGGGACTGTGCTGGGACTGTGCTGGGACTGTGCTGGGACTGTGCTGGGAGTGCTGGGACTGTGCTGGGAGTGCTGGGACAGTGCTGGGACTGTGCTGGGACCGTGCTGGGACTGTGCTGGGACTGTGCTGGGACCGTGCTGGGACCGTGCTGGGACTGTGCTGGGAGTGCTGGGACTGTGCTGGGAGTGTGCTGGGAGTGTGATGTCTCGGACACCCACCTGGGCATTAAGGTGAGGAGACATTCCTGGGTGACCGTGTCGTACAGCCGGACAGATCCTTCTGTCCCTCCCGTCGCAAAGCGAGTCCCTGAAGGATTGAAGGCAGCAACTAATGTCTCCTGATTCTCCAGCAGCGTCTGCAGGCACTTCTGTGTCGACACATGCCACAGCTTTACTCTGCCACTGGCATCTGAGCAAGGAGGTAAAGACGGACAGTTGTGAATGTCCGCTGGCTGCTTACCGCTCCCCGCTCCCCTCCTCCCCCTCCCACTCCCCGCTCCCCTCTTCCCCAGCTCCCCTCCTCCCCCAGCTCCCCGCTCCCCTCCTCCCCACTCCCCCAGCTCCCCTCCTCCCCACTCCCCCACTCCCCCTCTGCCCTCCTCCCCTCTGCTCCCTGCTCCCCTTTTCCCCCTCCTCCCCACTCCCCCTCTGCCCTCCTCCCCTCAGCTCCCTGCTCCCCTCTTCCCCTCATCCCCGCTCCCCTCCTCCCCACTCCCCCTCTGCCCTCCTCTCCCCTGCTCCCTGCTCCCCTCTTCCCCCTCTGCCCCTCCTCCCCACTCCCCCTCTGCCCTCCTCCCCCTCTGCTCCCTGCTCCCCTCTTCCCCCTCTGCCCCTCCTCCCCACTCCCCCTCTGCCCTCCTCCCCTCAGCTCCCTGCTCCCCTCTTCCCCCTCTGCCCCTCCTCCCCGCTCCCCTCCTCCCCACTCCCCCTCTGCCCTCCTCCCCCTGCTCCCCTCTTCCCCTTCTGCCCCTCCTCCCCACTCCCCCTCTGCCCTCCTCCCCCTCTGCTCCCTGCTCCCCTCTTTCCCCTCTCCCTCAGCTCCCCTCCCCGCTCCCCTCTCCCCCTCCTCCCCACTCCCACTCCCCGCTCTCCCACTCCCCTCCTCCCCGCTCCCCTCCTCCCAATTCCCTCTCCCCTCCTCCCCGCTCCCTGTCCCCCTCCTCCCCCTCACTCTCCTTCTCCCCACTCCCCCTCTACCCTCTGCTGCCCCCTCTCCCTGCTCCCCCTGCTTTCCTCCACGCTCCCCCTCTTCCCTCCTCCCCGCTTCCCTCCTCCCCGCTCCCCTCCTCCCCCCACTTCCCTCCTCCCCTCTCCCCCCTCCACTCCTCCATCTCCTTCCCTTCCTCCCCTCCTATCCCCCGCTCCCCTGCCCCTCTTCCCTCCTCCCCCACTCCCCTCTTCGCACCTCCCCCTCTCCTCCCTCCTCCTCTCTCCTCCTCCCCCGCTCTCCACTCTCCTGCCCCCCCACTTCCACACCCTCCTCGTTCACTGCTGCGATATTCCCTCTCTCTTTCTCAACCACCCTCGCTTCCTTTCTCTTCTCCCTGTTCTCCTTCCCTCCCCCCCTCTCCAGCTCTCCGTACCCACACTCTTTCCTTTGCTTATTCCTGCTCCTATCCCAGTCCCTCTTATGGGCGGCACGGTAGCACACTGGTTAGCACTGTGGCTTCACAGTGCCAGGGTCCCAGGTTCGAATCCCCGCTGGGTCACTGTCTGTGCGGGGTCTGCACGTTCTCCCCGTGTCTGCGTGGGTTTCCTCCGGGTGCTCCGGTTTCCTCCCACAAGTCCTGAAAGACGTGCTGTTAGGTGAATTGGACATTCTGAATTCTCCCTCTGTGAACCCGAACAGGCGCCAGAACGTGGCGACTAGGGGCTTTTCATAGTAACTTCATTGCAGCGTTAATGTGAGCTTGTGACAATAATAAAGATTATTATTATTTTTCCGCATCGCCCATCCCTCTCTCAATGTGGTGTTGGGATTGACACTGGACAATGTTCTTTCTACTCTTCCTTCCCCTCACCCACCTTTCTCCTTCCCTTCTTCCTCTCTCTGTGTCCCCTCTGCCCCCCCCCCCCCCCTCGCCTGTACTCCTCGCTCTCCCTGGGTAGGGGCGGGATGGGCTCCTCACTCACATGTCGCCAGCAGCAGATCCCCGGTCGCAGTCCCTGGTGAGCAGAAGTTTAGGCTGGTGACGGGCAAGTTGCATTTCAGAGTCTCCGAGTCTCTCAGGTAATAGACGAAGGCTCCAGTGTCGGGTTTGTAAAGCTGCAGGAGACACAAACAGGAGTTCAGATAGGCCACAGGCTGGCCAAACTCAAAAAACAGCCTGCCACTCGGACAAAGCACCCCGAGAGTACGAGGGTGAATTACTGGGGGGGCATAGGTTTAAGGTGCGAGGGGCAAGGTTTAGAGGAGATGTACGAGGCAAGTTTTTTACACAGAGGGTAGTGGGTGCCTGGAACTCGCTGCCAGAGGAGGTGGTGGAAGCAGGGACGATAGTGACGTTTAAGGGGCATCTTGGCAAAGACATGAATAGGATGGGAATAGAGGGATACGGACCCAGGAAGTGCCGGAAATTTTACTTTAGACGGGCAGCATGGTCGGCACAGGCTTGGAGGGCCGAAGGGCCTGTTCCTGTGCTGTACTTTCCTTTGTTGAGACCCGGTAAAAATCATCCCGAAATCCGGAATAATCTTACAAGACACCCAGAATAAACTCCCTGAGATCCAGAAAACCATCCTGGAATCCGTAATAAATATCCTGAGATCCGGGAGGAAAATCCTGAGATCTGGAAAAAAAAATCCCGAGACTGGGAATAAAAACCCCGAGATCCGGAAAAAACATCCTGAGATCTGGAAAAAAACACTTTCCCGCATCCGGAAAAAACATGCCGAGACCCAGAAAAAATCCATCCTGTGACCCGGAATAAGCATCCCGGGATCCGGAATAAACATCCCGGGATCGGGAATGAACATCCCGGGATCGGGAATGATCATCCCGGGATCCAGAAAAAAAAATCCCATTACCCGGAATAAATATTCCGAGATCCAAAATAAACATGCCGCGACCCGGAATAAAACGTTCCGAGTTCCGGAAAAAAATCCCGAGATCTGGAAAAAATATGCCAGGACCTGGACAAGTCGTTCTCGAGTGCCTCTTTCCAGCACCCCTCCTTCCCTCTCCCTCCCCACACCTCCCCCTCCCTCGTCCACACTCCCCCTCCTTCCCCCTCCCTCGTCCACCCTCCCCCTCCTTCCCCCTCCCTCGTCCACCCTCCCCCTCCTTCCCCCTCCCTCGTCCACCCTCCCCCTCCCTCGTCCACCCTCCCCCTCCCTCGTCCACCCTCCCCCTCCCTCGTCCACCCTCCGCCTCCTTCCCCCTCCCTCGTCCACCCTCCCCCTCCTTCCCCCTCCCTCGTCCACCCTCCCCCTCCTTCCCCCTCCCTCGTCCACCCTCCCCCTCCCTCGTCCATCCTCCCCCTCCTTCCCCCTCCCTTGTCCACCCTCCCCCTCCTTCATCCACCCCCCCTCCTTCCCCCTCCCTCGTCCACCCTCCCCCTCCCTCGTCCACCCTCCACCTCCCTCGTCCGCTGGAACCACTCACCTTAATATTGCCGTTCACCAATCCCACTGCCAGGAGCCTCCCAGTCTGACTAAAGCAGCAGCAAATCACAGGAGCCTCACAGTCTCTGAAACACACAGATACCAACGTCATCAAAGAGAGTCACACCGTACCGGCGAGGTCCTTCGGCCCATCGAGTCTGCACTGACCATATTCCACAGCCTCAAAGGTTGTGACATTTCCACTGCTCGGCCAAATATTATTTTTTGAAAGAAGGCAGGGAGGGGGGCGGGGGGGGGGGGGGGGGGGGGGAGCGGGGGGGCTCCCCGCCGCGACGTTCAGTCAGAGCGCAAGTCAGGCGGGCTGAGACTCGGACAAGCTAAATCAGAAATGCAGCAGAGTTAGAACCTAATCTCGCAGACAGAAACAAGAGAGATGTATGAGAAGTTGAAGGAAGGCAACACTATAAACTTTGATAGAAATTTGTATCAAGATGGAGAGTGAAGTAGTTGATTCGGAGACGAGGGTGCTGAATCTTAATAAAGGGAATGATGAGGATATGAGGCATGAGTTGGCCTTGATAGATTGGGGAGAGTTACTTAAAGGGATGACAGTGGATAGACAATGGCAAACATTCAAGGAACTCACGGAGGAACTACAGCAGCTGTTCATTCCTGTCTGGCACAAAGGCAAAGAGGGTAAGAGGGCCAACCCAAAGGAAATTAGAAATAGTATCCGATCCAAGGAAGAAGCATACAGATTGGCCAAGAAAAATCTGAGGATTGGGAGCAGTTTAGAATTCAGCAAAGAAGGACGAAGGGATTGATTAAGAAGGGGAAAGTGCGATACGAAAGGAAGCTTGCACACAACATAAAGACTGACACTAAGAATTTCTGTAGATATGTGAAGAGAAAGAGATTGGTAAAGAGGCCCACTACAGACAGAAACAGGGGAATGCATAATAAGGGACAAAGAAATGGCTGAGCAATTGGATACATACTTTGGTTCTGTCTTCACAAATGAGGAATCAGATCCCAGAAATGTTGGGGAATGAAAGGTTTAGTGAGAGGGAAGAACTGAGGGAAATCAACAATAGTAGAGAAATGGTGCTGGGGAAATTGATGGGATTGAAGGTGGATAAATCCCCAGGGCCTGAGAATCTGCATCCCAGAGTGCTTAAGGAGGTGGCTCTGGAAATAATGGATGCATTGGTGGTCATCTTCCAGGGTTCTATAGACTCTGGAACTGTCCTTGCAGATTGGAGGGTAGCTCACGTCACTCCGATATGCAAAAAGGGAGGTAGAGAGAAAGCAGGGAATTATAGACCACTAAGCCTAACATCGGTAGTGGGGAAAATGCTTGAATGCATTATCTTTTTTTTAAATTTAGAGTACCCAATTATTTTTTACAATTAAGGGGCAATTTAGCGTGGCCAATCCACCTACTCTGCACATTTTTGGGTTGTGGGGGCGAAACCCACGCAGACACGGGAGAATGTGTGAACTCCACATGGACAGTGACCCAGAGCCGGGATCGAACCTGGGACCTCAGCGCCGTGAGGCAGCTGTGCTAACCACTAGGCCACCGTGCTGCCCTTTGAATCCATTATCAAGGACTTTATAGCGGAACATTTGGAAGGCAGTGAAGGATCTGTCAGAGTCGGCATGGATTTATGAAGGGAAAATCATGCTTGACAAACCTGCTGGAATTCTTCGAGGATGTAACTAGTAGAGTCGACAAGGGGGAGCCAGTCGATGTGGTAAATTTGGACGTTCAGAAGGCGTTTGACAAAGTCCCGCATAAGCGATTATTGTGCAAAATTAAAGCGCATGGGATTGGGGGAAATGTATTGAGGTGGATAGAAACTGGTTGGCAGAGAGAAAACAAAGAGTAAGGATTAATCGGTCCTTTTCAAATTGGCAGGCAGTAACCAGTGGGGTAACACAGGGATCGGTGCTGGGACTCCCAGCTATTCATAATATATATTAATGATTTGGATGAGGGAACAAAATGTAACATCTGAAAGTTTGCAGATTTTTACATAGAATTTACAGTGCAGAAGGAGGCCATTCGGCCCATCGAGTCTGCACCGGCTCTTGGAAAAAGCACCCTACCCAAGGTCAACACCTCCACCCTATCCCCATAACCCAGTAACCCCACCCAACACTAAGGGCAATTTTGGACACTAAGGGCAATTTATCATGGCCAATCCACCTAACCTGCCTATCTTTGGACTGTGGGAGGAAACCGGAGCACCCGGAGGAAACCCACGCACACACGGGGAGGATGTGCAGACTCCACACAGACAGTGACCCAAGCCGGAATCGAACCTGGGACCCTGGAGCTGTGAAGCGATTGTGCTATCCACAATGCTACCGTGCTGCCCTTTGATACCAAATTAGGTGGGAGGGTGAATTGTGACGAGGATGCAGGGATCCTGCAGCAAGGTCTGGACAGGTTGGGCGAGTGGGCAAACCAATGGCAGATGCAGTATAATTTAGATAAGTGTGAGGTTATTCATTTTGGAAGCAAAAACAGGAAGGCAGATTACTACCTGAATGGTTGTAAATTGGGAGAGCGGAGTGTGCAGCGGGACCTGGGTGTCCTTGTGCACCAGTCGCTGAAGGTAAGCATGCAGGTGCAGCAGGCAGTAAAGAAGGCTAATGGTATGTTGGCCTTCATTGCGAGAGGTTTCGAGTACAGGAGCAGGGATGTGTTGCTGCAATTATACAGGGCCTTGGTGAGGCCACACCTGGAGTATTGTGCGCAGTTTTGGTCTCCTTCTCTGAGGAAGGATGTTCTTGCTCTCGACGGAGTGCAGCCAAGGTTTACCAGACTGATTCCAGGGATGGCGGGATTGACATATGAGGAGAGATTGACTAGGTTGGGATTGTTCTCGCTGGAGTTCAGAAGAATGAGGGGGTGAATCTCATAGAGACTTATAAAATTCTAACAGGCAGGGAGGGAGTGGTCGAGCAAGGGAACCGTGGTTTACTAAGGAAGTTGAAGCACTTGTCAAGAGGAAGAAGAAGGCTTATGTTAGGATGAGACATGAAGGCTCAGTTAGGGCACTTGAGAGTTACAAGTTAGCCAGGAAGGACCTAAAGGGAGAGTTAAGAAGAGCGAGGAGAGGACACGAAAAGTCGTTGGCGGATAGGATCAAGGAAAACCCTAAGGCTTTCTGTAGGTATATCAGGAACAAAAGAATGACTAGAGTAAGATTAGGGCCAATCAAGGATAGTAGTGGAAAGTTGTGAGTGGCATCAGAGGAGATAGGGGAAGCGTTAAATGGCTATTTTTCGACAGTGTTTACACTGGAGAAAGACAATGTTGTCGAGGAGAATACTCAGGTACAGTCGACCAGGCTAGATGGGATTGAGGTTCACAAGGAGGAGGTGTTAGCAATTTTGGAAAGTGTAGAAATAGATAAGTCTCCTGGGCCAAATGGGATTTATCCTAGGATTCTCTGGGAAGCCAGGGAGGAGATTGCAGAGCCTTTGTCCTTGATTTTTATGTCGTCTTTGTCGACAGGAATAGTGCCGGAAGACTGGAGGATAGCAAATGTTGTCCCCTTGTTCAAGAAGGGTAGTAGAGACAACCCTGGTAATTATAGACCTCTGAGCCTTACTTCGGTTGTGGGTAAAATGTTGGAAAAGGTTATAAGAGATAGGGTGTATAATCATCTTGAAAAGAACAAGTTGATTAGCGATAGTCAACACGGTTTTGTGAAGGGTAGGTCATGCCTCACAAACCTTATTGAGTTTTTTGAGAAGGTGACCAAACAGGTGTATGAGGGTAAAGCGGTTGATGTGGTGTATATGGATTTCAGTAAGGCGTTTGATAAGGTTCCCCACGGTAGGCTATTGCAGAAAATACAGAAGTACGGGATTGAAGGTGATTTAGCGGTTTGGATCAGTAATTGGCTAGCTGAAAGAAAACAGAGGTTGATGGCAAATGTTCATCCTGGAGTTCAGTTACTCGTGGTGTACCGCAAGGATCTGTTTTGGGGCCACTGCTGTTTGTCATTTTTATAAATGACCTGGAAGAGGGTGTAGAAGGATGGGTTAGTAAATTTGCAGATTACACAAAGGTCGGTGGAGTTGTGGATAGTGCTGAAGGATGTTATAGGTTACAGAGGGACATAGATAAGCTGCAGAGCTGGGCTGAGAGGTGGCAGATGGCGTTTAATGCGGAAAAGTGTGAGGTGGTTCACTTTGGAAGGAGTAACAGGAATGCAGAGTACTGGGCTAATGGCAAGATTCTTGGTAGTGTAGATGAACAGAGGGATCTCGGCATCCAGGTACATAAATCCCTGAAAATTGCCATCCAGGTTAATAGGGCTGTTAAGAAGGCATATGGTGTGCTAGCCTTTATCAGTAGGGGGATTGAGTTTCGGAGCCACGAGGTCATGCTGCAGCTGTACATAACTCTGGTGCGGCCGCTCCTGGAGTACTGCGTGCAGTTCTGGTCACCACATTATAGGAAGGATGTGGAAGCTTTGGAAAGGGTTCAGGGGAGATTTACTAGGATGTTGCCTGGTATGGAGGAAAGGCTCAGGGACTTGAAGTTGTTTTCGTTAGAGAGGAGAAGGCTGAGAGGTGACTTAATAGAGACATATAAGATAGTCAGAGGGTTAGATAGGGTGGACAGTGAGAGTCTTTTCCCTCGGATGGGGATGACCAACACGAGGGGACACAGCTTTAAATTGAGGGGTGGTAGATATAGGACAGATGTCAGAGGCAGTTTCTTTACTCAGAGAGTAGTAGGGGTGTGGAACGCCCTGCCTGCAACAGTAGTAGACTCGCCAACTTTAAGGGCATTTAAGTGGTCACTGGATAGACATATGGATGAAAATGGAATAGTGTAGGTCAGATAGGTTTCAGATGGTTTCACAGGTCGGCGCAACATCGAGGGCCGAAGGGCCCGTACTGCGCTGTAATGTTCTATGTTCTATGACTAGACAGGGTAGATGCAGGGAAGATGTTACCAATGATGGGTGTGTCCAGAATCAGGGGTCACAGCCTGAGGATTCAGGGAAAACCATTTCAGACAGAGATAAGAAGACATTTCATCACACAAAGAGTGGTGAGCCTGTGGAATTCATTACCACAGGAAGTAGTTGATGCTAAAACTTTGAATATATTCAAGAGGCGACTGGGTATAGCACTTGGAGAGAATGGGATCAAAGGGAGAAAGCAGGATTAGGCTACTGAGTTGGATGATCAGCCATGATGGTGATGAATGGCGGAGCAGGCTCGAAGGGCCAAAAGGCCTCCTCCTGCATCTATCTTCTACGTATCTATGTATCTATCGGGAGCCAGGAGCTCTTTCATGTGGGAAAGTGGAATAACAGCCAAAATTAGTTCAGAAAATGCAGACGGGTGGGTGAAAATGTGAAAGAACAACCCCCCCTCCCCCCACAATGAGACAGGAGAGTAGGGGTTGTTACAACATCCTAGGCCAGTCACGGTCAATCCCAGCCCCACAGACCCCAGGGTCACAACACAATCATCCTGGGCTAGTGCACGGTCAATCCCAGTCCCACAGACACCGGAGTCACAACACAATCATCCTGGGCCAGTCACGGTCAATCCCAGTCCCACAGACCCCGGGGTCACAACACAATCATCCAGGGCCAGTCACGGTCAATCCCAGTCCCACAGACCCCGGGGTCACAACACAATTATCCTGGGCCAGTCATGGTCAATCCCAGCCCCACAGACCCCGGGGTCACAACACAATTATCCTGGGCCAGTCATGGTCAATCCCAGTCCCACAGACCCCGGGGTCACAACACAATTATCCTGGGCCAGTCATGGTCAATCCCAGCCCCACAGACCCCGGAGTTACAACACAATCATCCTGGGCCAGTCACGGTCAATCCCAGCCTCACAGACTCCGGGGTCACAACACAAGTGAATTAACCAATAATTCCTATAAAATAAATTTAAAATAAATTGAGAGTTCCTAATTATTTTTTCCCAATCGAGGGGCAACTTAGCATGGCCAGTCCACCTACCCTGTACATCTTTGAGTTGTGGGGGTGAGACCCAGGCAGACAGGAGGAGTGGGAACCACTCTGGTCTAGTGGGTTAGCATTGATGTCTCACGACACCGAGGACCCGGGTTTGATCCCAGCTCTGGGTCACTGTCCGTGTGGAGTTTTCATATTCTCCCCGTGTGAACGGAGAGTGACCAGGGGCCGGGATCAAACCCGGGGCTTCAGCGAAGCAGCGCTAACCACTGTGCCACCGTGCCGACTCTTGTCCATGGCGTTGTGAGACAGCAGTGCTAGCCACTGCGCCACCTTGGTCCTCGGAGCCATGAGGCAGAGCTAGCCACCAGGCCACCGCGACACCCTGGTCCTCTGTGCCGTGAGACAGTGCTAGTCACTGTGCCACCTTGTCACCCTGGTCCTCGGTGCCATGAGGCAGAGCTAGTCACTGCGCCACCTTGTCACCCTGGCCCTCGGTGCCGTGAGGCAGAGCTAGTCACTGCGCCACCTTGTCACCCTGGTCCTCGGTGCCATGAGGCAGAGCTAGTCACTGCGCCACCTTGTCACCCTGGTCCTCGGTGCCGTGAGGCAGTGCTAGCCACTGCGCCACCTTGTCACCCTGGTCCTCGGTGCCATGAGGCAGAGCTAGTCACTGCGCCACCTTGTCACCCTGGTCCTCGGTGCCGTGAGGCAGTGCTAGCCACTGCGCCACCTTGTCACCCTGGTCCTCGGTGCCATGAGGCAGAGCTAGTCACTGCGCCACCTTGTCACCCTGGTCCTCGGTGCCGTGAGGCAGCAGTGCTATCCACTGCACCACCTTGTCACCCTGGCCCTCGGTGCCGTGAGACACTGCTAGTCACTGTGCCACCCTGTCACCCTGGTCCTCGGGGGCCGTGAGACAGTGCTAGCCACTGCACCACCTTGTCACCCTGGTCCTCGGTGCCATGAGACAGAGCTAGTCACTGCGCCACCTTGTCACCCTGGTCCTCGGGGGCCGTGAGGCAGAGCTAGTCACTGCGCCACCTTGTCACCCTGGCCCTCGGTGCCGTGAGGCAGAGCTAGTCACTGCGCCACCTTGTCACCCTGGTCCTCGGTGCCGTGATGCAGAGCTAGTCACTGCGCCACCTTGTCACCCTGGCCCTCGGGGGCCGTGAGACAGTGCTAGCCACTGCGCCACCTTGTCACACTGGTCCTCAGTGCCATGAGGCAGAGCTAGTCACTGCGCCACCTTGTCACCCTGGTCCTCGGTGCCATGATGCAGAGCTAGTCACTGCGCCACCTTGTCACCCTGGTCCTCGGTGCCGTGAGGCAGAGCTAGTCACTGCGCCACCTTGTCACCCTGGTCCTCGGTGCCGTGAGGCAGAGCTAGTCACTGCGCCACCTTGTCACCCTGGCCCTTGGTGCCGTGAGGCAGAGCTAGTCACTGCGCCACCTTGTCACCCTGGTCCTCGGTGCCGTGAGGCAGAACTAGTTACTGTGCCACCTTGTCACCCTGGCCCTCGGTGCCGTGAGGCAGAGCTAGTCACTGTGCCACCTTGTCACCCTGGCCCTCGGTGCCGTGAGGCAGAGCTAGCCACCAGGCCACGACCGACACCCTCCCAGACCTTGGGCCAACCCTGGATCAATGACCGTTTTTAAGATTCCCCCATAATGAACCGCGGCGAGTCCAGGTCCGGTATCTTCTTTGGGGGTTTCTCGTGGTTTGGGGGGGGGGGGGGGGGTGTTGTTTCGGGTATTTAGGGAGGTTGATGGGTGGGTATGGGGTGTTTGAGGGTATTTGGGGATATCGGGTTTCCCTCCACCCCGCTCTCACAGGCTCCGGACGCTCCGCAGTTCCCCCTCCGGCTCCTGACGGGGTTCCCGGTTCTCGGGCTCGGGCTCGGGCTCTCCCTCCGGCTCCGGCCGCGCCACAAACCCCGACATCCCCCCGGCCCCGGAACTGAGGCCCAGGCTGAGCGACGCCACTAGGCCTCGTTACCAAGGCAACCGGCACCAGCTCTAATTGGTCAGTGCGGGGGGAGCGGCTCTAATTGGTCAATGCCGGAGCGGCTCTGATTGGTCGAAGGGGGGGGAGTCGCTCTGCTTGGTCATTGCGATGGGAGAGCAGCTCTGATTGGTTAGTGCAGGGGGGGAAGAATCGTTCTGATTGGTCAGTGCAAGGGGAGCACGGATCTGATTGGTCAGTGCGGGGGGAGAATCGCTCTGATTGGTCAGTGCAAGGGGGAGTGGCTTTGATTGGTCAGTGTGGGCGGAGAGTCACTCTGGTCAGACGGGGAGGTTGGCTCTGATTGGTCAGTTAGAACATAGAACATAGACCAGTACAGCACAGAACAGGCCCTTCGGCCCTCGATGTTATGCCGAGCAATGTAAGAAGTCTTACAACACCAGGTTAAAGTCCAACAGGTTTGTTTCAAACACGAGCTTTCGGAGCACGGCTCCTTCTTCAGGTGAATGCCGGAGCGGCTCTGATTGGTCGAAGGGGGGGGAGTCGCTCTGCTTGGTCATTGCGATGGGAGAGCAGCTCTGATTGGTTAGTGCAGGGGGGGAAGAATCGTTCTGATTGGTCAGTGCAAGGGGAGCATTCACCTGAAGAAGGAGCCGTGCTCCGAAAGCTCGTGTTTGAAACAAACCTGTTGGACTTTAACCTGGTAAGAAGTCTTACAACACCAGGTTAAAGTCCAACAGGTTTGTTTCAAACACGAGCTTTCGGAGCACGGCTCCTTCTTCAGGTGAATGGAAAGGCTTGTTCCAGAAATGTTTATTTTGCTCAGCAATTTTGCGTTGTCGCGTCTCCTGAAGGCCTCCTTGTAGAATGCTTCCAGTTGGGGAACACTTCAGCAGTCAAGGACATTCAGCCTCTGATCTCCGGGTCAGCATTCTACAAGGAGGCCTTCAGGAGACGCGACAACGCAAAATTGCTGAGCAAAAACTTATAGCTAAGTTCCGCACGCATGAATGCGGACTCAACCGGGATCTGGGATTCATGTCGCATTACATTCGGCCCCCACCAACAAGCCTGGACTTGCAGAGGCCTACCGACTGAACTGGCTTGGGACAATTCACACCTCTTTAACCTGGAGTTACCTCTCTCTCTGCATCTTTGATGATTTGATTGCCTGCAGGTGCTCGCATTCCGGGGCATCTCTGACTGTGTCTATATAAACATTTCTGGAACAAGCCTTTCCATTCACCTGAAGAAGGAGCCGTGCTCCGAAAGCTCGTGTTTGAAACAAACCTGTTGGACTTTAACCTGGTGTTGTAAGACTTCTTACTGTGCTCACCCCAGTCCAACGCCGGCATCTCCACATCAGGACTTTAACCTGGTGTTGTAAGACTTCTTACTGTGCTCACCCCAGTCCAACGCCGGCATCTCCACATCATGGATGCCGAGCAATGATCACCCTACTTAAACCCACGTAACCCGTATACCCGTAACCCAACAGTCCCCCCATTAACCTTACACTACGGGCAATTTTAGCATGGCCAATCCACCTAACCCGCACATCTTTGGACTGTGGGAGGAAACCGGAGCACCCGGAGGAAACCCACGCACACACGGGGAGGACGTGCAGACTCCACACAGACAGTGACCCAGCCGGGAATCGAACCTGGGACCCTGGAGCTGTGAAGCATTGATGCTAACCACCATGCTACCGTGAGGCCCCTAACCAGTTGGGGGAGATTGGCTCTGATTGGTCAGTTGGGGGGCGATTGGCTCTGATTGGTCAGTGCAGGGGAGAGCGGCTCTGATTTGTCACTGCGGGGTGGGGGGGGGGGGAGAGTCGCTCTAATTGGTCAGTGCGGGAGAGAGCGGCTCTGATTGGCCAGTTCGTGGGAGTCGTTCTGATTGGTCAGTGCGGGCGGAGAGTCACTCTGATTGGTCAGTTGGAGGGAGATTGGTTCTGATTGGTCAGCGCAGGGGAGAGTAGCTCTGATTGGTCAGTGCGGGAGGTGAGTGGCTCACCCCCACCGACCCCCCTCTCACGGAATCACCACAGGGCAGGAAGCCATTCAGCCCATCAAGTCTGCACCCTCCCTCACTCCAATTCCCCTGCCCCATCCCCATAACCCCGTAACCCCACCCAACCTTTTGGTCACTAAGGGCAATTTATCATGGCCAATCCACCTAGCCTGCTGATCTTTGGACTGTGGGAGGAAACTGGAGCACCCGGAGGAAACCCTCGCAGACACGGGGAGAACGTGCAGACTCCTCAGACAGTGACCCAAGCCGGGAATTGAACCCGGAGCCGTGAAGCAATTGTGCTAATCACTGTCTTACAATGTTGCCCTGCAGCTTTGGCAAAATAAATTGCAGTTAACATTGCTTGACACAGTACGAGGTAATTGTGACGGCAGTCAGAATCATTGGAAATGTCAAGAATTCAATTACAGATCAAGCAGCTTGAATATGAAAAAAATTAAAGCAGCGTGAATTCGAAATGAGGGAAAAAGAAAGAATAGCTCTAGGAGAACAAAATGCGAGAGAAAGGGAGGTACAGATCGGGGTAAAAGAAAAAGAGACTTTGAACTTCAGAAACTGGCCATGAAATGTGAAGGTCAGTTAAAATTGGCGGAGGTAAAGAGAAAAGTATCGTCTCAGGGTAGTGAAAAAGAGCAAGACCGTCATAGTTGAAGACTTGGTGGGGATCTATTTAAATATGTCCAAGTATTGCCAAGGTTTGACGAGGAGGTAGAAGCCATTTGAGAAGGTGGCTAAATAAATGAAAAGGCCACAAGACAGGTAGGTATTACTGATCCAAACAAAGTTGGTCAGTAGAGCTATTGAAGTGTTTGCATCACTACCGGAGGAGGTATCTGGAATGTATGAGGAGGTGAAAAAATCCATCTCAGGTGCATATGAACTAGTGCCTGAGGCCTACAGACAAAGGTTTAGACATTTAAGATAAGAACCTGGTCAAACATACATGGAGTTTGAAAGGCTCAAACAGAGTAATTTTGATAGGTGGATAAGGGCTTTGAAAATAGACCAAACATATAAAGCTCTCCCAGAAATTATACTTTTGGAGGAGTTTAAAAATTCAATTCCTGATGCAGTGAGAACTCATGTGGAAGAGCAGAGGGTTAAAACTACACAATTAGCAGCAGAAATGGCAGATGATTATGAATTAGTTCATAAATCAAAGCTTGGTTTCCGACATCAGTTTCAGCCTGTGAGGGATAAAAACTGGGGCATGAGAAATACTCAAGTGGTAAAGGTGATCTGATGGGAGACAATAAGGAGAGTGTACCTCAGATTAAAAAATAAGTCCAGGAGGGTGGAAGAGAAATGAAAAATTTCAAATGTTTTCACTGTAATAAACTAGGTCATGTAAAGTCACAGTGTTGGGGGTTGAAGAAAAGCACTGGGAAGGCTGGTGTGGTAAAACAGGATAAGCCAGTGGGGTTTGATAAGTGGTAAAGGAAAGACAAATTGAAGCAAAGGAGGAGCAAAATAATGTACAGCATGATCAAGAGGTGATTAATAAGAAGGTGCCAGATCTCTTTAAAGAATTTACTTGTGTGGGTAAAATTTACTCATGTGTACCAGGAGGAGTAGGCAAAGAAGTCAAAGTTTTAAGAGAAACAGGAGGTAGTCAATTGTTTACAGTAAGAGATGAGCTGTTCTGTAGTTTTGGAGGAATATCGTTAAAAAATGGTAATATGTGGAATTCAGGGTGAGAGGAGTAGTGTTTCATTATACAAGGTGAGGTTGGAGAGTCAAGTGAAGAGTGGTGAAGTGGTAGTAGGAGTAATGGAGAAACTATCTTGTCCAGGAATACAGTTTATCTTGGGTAATGATATAGCTGGATCGCAGGTGGGAGTGATGCCTACTGTAGTTGATAAGCCAGTGGAAAATCAGACAACTGAATTGTTGAAGGACAAGTATTCCAGGATTTTTCCTGATTGTGTAGTAACAAGGTCGCAAAGTCACAGGTTAAGACAAGAGGAGAAATCAAAGAGTGAAGATAAAGTTCAATCATCAGAAATAATTTTTTTAATAGAAATTTAGAGTACCCAATTATTTTTTCCAATTAAGGGGCAATTTAGCATGGCCAATCCACCTATCCTGCACATCTTTGGGTTGTGGGGGGTGAAACCCAAGCAGACACAGGGTCAGAAACGATTTTTGATCAGGTGGTTGAAAAAGAACAAAAACAGGTGGGGGACGAGGCGGATATTTTTAGTTCAGGAAAGTTGGCAGAGTGACAACAGAAAGATATAGAAATAAAATGGATATATCAGAAACCATACACAGAAGAGGAATCTGAGTGTATACCAGAATGTTATTACCTTTAAAATGATGTCTTAATGAGAAAATGGAGACCTTTACATATGCAGGTGGATCAAAAGTGGGCAGAGGTTCATCAAGTAGTATTGCCGGTAGTGTATAGAAAGGAGGTGTTGCGAGTTGCACATGAGGTACCAGCGGGAGGTCCTTTGGGAGTAAAGAAAAATCAAGCTAAAATCCAGAAACATTTTTATTGGCCTGGACTACATAAAGATGTAGTTAAATGTGGTTGATCATGTCACACATGTCAAGTGATAAGGAAACCTCAAGCAGTGATAAAACCAGTGCCCTTAATACTCATTCCAGCATTTGAGGAATCTTTTACAAGGGTCTTAATTGATTGCATAGGACCGCTTCCTAAAACAAAAAGTGGGAATCAAATATTTTGACTATAGTGGAATAGTCGACTAGATTTCCAGATGGAAACCAATGCAGGAATTTGGAAGGTAATAAAACAGGGACATAAACAAAAGGCAGGAAGGGGGAAAGTGTAAGGCAGAGAAGCCATAATCAAAAATCAAAAAGGACGACAGTACAAGGTACAGTGACTGAGGGGAGCTCAGTGAATAGGCCCAGTAATACTAAAAGGAATAAAACGGGAAGTAAAAACGGAAATGGTAAGTGATGAAGATATGGGTTCAACGACAAGGAATATTAGGAGAAACGTTAAGAAGAAAAATAATTTAGGAGAGGTTACTGATTAAGGTGTTAAGATTCAAAACAGATATAAAAGCCAACATAAGTGTACTTTACCTGAATGCTCGTAGTATTCGGAAAAAGGTAAATGAGTTGATGGCACAAATCATCGTAAATGACTATGATTTAGTGGCCATTACTGAAACATGTTTAAAGGATGGTCATGACTGGGAGTTAAATATCCAAGGGTATCAAATTATTCGGAAGGACAGAGTGGATGATAAGCTCTGTTATTTAAGGATGACATCCGGGCAATAGTAAGGGATGACATCGGTGCTGTGGAGGATAAGGTTGAATCCATTTGGGTGGAAATCAGGAATAGTAAGGCAAAAAAGTCAATGACAGGAGTAGTCTATAGGCCACCAAATAGTAACATTATGGGGAGGGGGGGGGGGGGGGGTGGCAGGCAATAAACTAAGAAATAACTGATGCATGTAGAAATGGTACAGCAGTTATCATGGGGGATTTTAATCTACATGTTGATTGGTTTAACCAGGTCGGTTAAGGCAGCCTTGAGGAGGAGTTTATAGAATGTATACACGATAGTTTCCTAGAACAGTATGTAATGGAACCTACGAGGGAACAAGTGGTCCTAGATCTGGCCGTGTGTAATGAGACAGGATTGATTAATGATCTTAGTTAGGGATCCTCTCGGAAGGAGTGATCATAATATGGTGGAATTTAAAATACAGATGGAGGGTGAGAAGGTAAAATCAAACACTAGTGTTTTGTGCTTAAACAAAGGAGATTACAAGGGGATGAGAGAAGAACTAGCTAAGGTAGACTGGGAGCAAAGACTTTATGGTGGAACAGTTGAGGAACAGTGGAGAACCTTCCAAGCGATTTTCCACAGTGCTCAGCAAAAGTTTATACCAACAAAAAAAAGGACGGTAGAAAGAGGGAAAATCGACCGTGAATATCAGGGAAAATAAGGGAGAGTATCAAATTGAAGGAAAAAGCATACAAAGCGGCAAAGATTAGTGGGACTGGGAAATCTTTAAGGGGCAACAGGAAGCTATAAAGAGTAAGATAGATTATGTGAGTAAACTTGCTCAGAATATAAAAACAGACATTAAAAGTTTCTACAAATATATAAAACAAAAAAGATTGGCTAAGATAAATATTGGTCCTTTAGAGAATAAGAAGGGAGATTTAATAATGGGAGATGAGGAAATGGCTGAGGAACTGAACAGGTTTTTTGGGTCGGTCTTCACAGTGGAAGACACAAATAACATGCCAGTGACTGATGGAAATGAGGCTATGACAGGTGAGTACCTTGAGATGATTGTTATCATTAAGGAAGTAGTGATGGGCAAGCTAACGGGGCTAAAGGTAGACAAGTTTCAAATTCCTAGGGGTGCACATCACCAAAAATCTGTCCTGGTCCACTCACGTCGACGCTATCACCAAGAAAGCACAATAGCGCCTATACTTCCTCAGGAAACTAAGGAAATTCGGCAGGTCCACATTAACCCTTACCAACTTTTACAAGCATCGGGCTGCATCACAGCCTGGTATGGCAACTGCTCAGCCTAGGACCGCAAGGAACTTCAGAGAGTCGTGAATACCGCCCAGTCCATCACACGAACCTGCCTCCCATCCATGGACTCCATCTACACCATCTACACCTCCCGCTGCCTGGGGAAAGCGGGCAGCATAATCAAGCATCCCTCCCACCCGGCTGACTCACTTTAACAACTGGAATGGAGAGTAGGTCTCCGAGGAAAGGTTGAGGGCGCTAGGCCTTTTCTCATTAGAATGGAGAAGGATGAGGGAGCGACTTGATAGATGTTTATAAGATGATCAGGGGAATAGATAGACAGTCAGAGACTTTTTCCCCGGGTGGAACAAACCATGACATGGGGACATAAATTTAAGGTGAATGGTGGAAGATATAGGGGTGATGTCAGAGGTAGGTTCTTTACCCAGAGAGTACTGGGGGCATGGAATGCACTGCCTGTGGAAGTAGTTGAGTTGGAAATATTAGGGACCTTCAAGCGGCTATTGGATAGGTACATGGATTACGGTAGTATGATGGGCTGTAGATTAATTTGTTCTTAATCTTGGTCAAAAGTTCAGCACAACATCGTGGGCCGAAGGATCTGTTCTCTGCTGTATGTTGTTCTTCCATCGGGCAGGAGATACAGGTCTGAGATCACACACGAACAGACTCAAAAACAGCTTCTTCCCCACCGTCACCGGACTCCTAAATGACCCTCTTATTGACTGACCTCATTAACACTACACCCTGTATGCTTCATCCGATGCCAATGCTTATGTAGTTAAATTGTATATCTTGTGTTGCCCTATTATGTATTTTCTTGAATTTTGTTTAATTCCCTTTTCTTCCCATGTACTGAATGATCTGTTGAGCTGCTTGCATAAAAATACTTTTCACTGTACCTCAGTACACGTGACAATAAACAAATCCAATCCAAGTCTCCTGGCCCTGATCCAATGCATCCCAGAGTGCTAAACGAGATGGCTAGGGAAATTGCAAATGCACTAGTGATAATTCACTCGACTCTGGGGTGGTCCTGGCGGATTGGAAATTAGCAAATGTGACACCACTGTTTAAGAAAGGAGATAGGTTGAAAGCGCGTAATTATAGGGAAGATGCTGGAATCTATCATCAAGGATGAAATAGCGAGGCACCTGGATGGAAATTGTCCCATTGGGCAGACACAGCATGGGTTCATAAAGGGCAGGTCGTGCCGAACTAATTTAGTGGAGTTTTTTGAGGGCATTACCAATGCAGTAGATATCGGCCATGATTGAATGGCAGAGCAGACTTGATGGGCCGAGTGACCTAATTCTGCTCCTTGTCTTATGGTCTCACCTCATGACCAAAAATTAGTTCAAAAGGACTGAGTTTGGTTGACTCATTGGGTACATCCAGCCCTAATGGCAATCAGTACGAATGGAATTTGTTTATCCCAATCCTCTGGATAATCTTGACAATAAGCCCTCAACATTGTCTTTAATATCTGATGCCACCATTCTAACGTGCCCTGTGATTCTGGATGGTATGTAGTTGATGTAAATTGTTTTACTCCTAACCTATCCATAACCTCAAGGTAAAATTTGATCCTTGATCCGAATGTATTTCATGGGTAGTCTATATCTAGTAAAAGAATTTAAGTATCTCAACAATCTTTTTAGCTGTAATATTGCATACTGGAATGGCCTACATAAGAACATCAGAACTAGGAGCAGGAGTAGGCCATGTGGCCCCTCGAGCCTGCTCCGTCATTCAATGAGATCATGGTTGATCTTTTATGGACTCAGCTCCACTTTCCGGCCAAACACCATAACCCTTAATCCCTTTAGAACATAGAACAGTACAGCACAGAACAGGCCCTTCGGCCCTCAATGTTGTGCCGAGCCATGATCACCCTACTCAAACCCACGTATCCACCCTATACCCGTAACCCAACAACCCCCCCCCCCCCCCCCCCTTTAACCTTACTTTTATTAGGACACTACGGGCAATTTAGCATGGCCAATCCACCTAACCCGCACATCTTTGGACTGTGGGAGGAAACCGGAGCACCCGGAGGAAACCCATGCACACAGGGGGAGGACGTGCAGACTCCATTTATTCTTCAAAAAACTGTATCTTTATCTTAAAAACATTTAATGAAGGAGGCTCAACTGCTTCACTGGGCAAGGAATTCCATAGATTCACAACCCTTTGGGTGAAGAAGTTCCTCCTAAGTTGAGTCCTAAATCTACTTCCCCTTATATTGAGGCGATGCCCCTAGTATAGGTAAAGGATAGCTGTTTAAGCGTAAATATTAAGCCCCAGTTTTAAAATGAAAGAAAACACATATTTCGCAAATTCATTGTCATATTTTTAAAGTAAGACAGAAGTCTGATAAGACAGACACTTTTCATTACATTTCTCCAAGGACAAGGGATGAATCCATGACAACGAGGTGGCAGCGGTGAAGGTTCTACTCTTCTCACGCCATTTGAGATTAGGGTGAAATACATCCCATAATTTATACAAGCTGAAACATATTAGACTATGTTGCCTTGTTTTAATAAATGGACAGTTAGAACATCGAATCAAATATATATTTAATTCCAACATTCTCAAAACAGCAATTTTAGAAAAGCAGCATAATTCACTTTACTAGATTGAAATAAGACAGTTTGAATTATATTTTTGGAGTCATGTCCAGCATGGCATGACGAGATAGCATGAGGTCTCCATTGTTGCAGTAGTCAGGTCAGCATAAAACCAGTTTTTGCTGGCTTTGATAAAGCACAATATCGCATTCTTTAACATGCACAAGTAGGCAGACAGGCAACAATTAGTAGGAAAAAAAGGGCAGCATGGTAGTTAGCATAAATGCTTCACAGCTCCAGGGTCCCAGGTTCGATTCCCGGCTGGGTCACTGTCTGTGCGGAGTCTGCACGTCCTCCCCGTGTGTGCGTTGGTTTCCTCCGGGTGCTCCGGTTTCCTCCCACAGTCCAAAGATGTGTGGGTTAGGTGGATTGGCCATGCTAAATTGCCCGTAGTGTCCTAATAAGTAAGGTTAAGGGGGGGTTGTTAGGTTACGGGTATAGGGTGGATACATGGGTTTGAGTAGGGTGATAGTTGCTCGGCACAACATTGAGGGCCGAAGGGCCTGTTCTGTGCTGTACTGTTCTAATGTTCTATGTTCTATATTGAAGATGGGCAGCTTGCCATCAAATCAAATGTGTTTGAGTCTAACCCAAACCAATTAGGATTATATTGGGGTGTGATCAGATCGCTTAAGACAGATATCAAACAGTATAATAATAGAAGATTTTGCCGCCATTTTAGAGAGTTAGGTTAGCGTTGAGTTAGGTTAGGGTTAGGAGAGAGTTAGGTTAGGTTAGAGAGAGAGAGAAAGAGTTTTAGGATAGTTTTTTTTGGTAAGTTAGAAGCATCTATACTTTGATCTGAACTATTCACTGTCTCTCTGTATTCATATTTCATTTTCAGACTTTGACTTTTAAAAGTTATGTTTCGAGCTGTTTGTCTAAGAAGATAATTCCTGTCTACAAATTGCCTTTTAAATGACTTTCAAGTTGTAATCAATAGAAGAAAAATAAAACAATTCTTATTTGCAGCTCTCTTGATATTATCGAAGGACTACTGTCCTCTGGGGATATCATATTTTGATTCAATTTTTCTTGAGGTTTCACATAGGTCAAATTGTTTACGAACGAAAGACCCAAAATCCCCCAACATATCTTCAATAGAAACATCTGGTATCCCAGATCCTCCTACCACAAGCTTCAGGGCAAACATGTACCCTTGCTCCATTAAAATCACGTAAGGAAATAATACCACAATGTCTTTTCTGCGATAAAGTAGGACACTGGATGGCAAAATGCTATCTTAAATAACGGATGGATTTGAGAGATGATAATGAAGTAGACAATGTTCACTACATTTCCACCTCGTGGTCAACCACGTAATGCGCACAAACAAGATGCACCTAGGGTTACGTTCCAACAAGACAGACCCAGACTTACGTACAGGGATTCTAAACCCTCCCAGCCATTTCCATGTAGGGAGGAACCTTACCCACGTAGGGAGGAACCTTACCCATGTAGGGAGGAATCTTACCCACGTAGGGACGAACCGTACCCACATAGGAATCTACATGATGATAACAATGTTATGAATGAAATGTTAAACAGCTGTCCTCCAGCTCAAAGACGTTCTCCGTATGATAATTCAAAAAAGTACTAGACCCCACTCTTGATGATTCTCTCCATTTCTCTTTGCATGCACTTTTGGAACAGAAAAATGAGGGATTATATATTTCATTAAGAGTGGAAGGTATTCATATCGATTTTTTATTTGATACTGAAGCTGAACTTACCTGTGTTACTGAACAGAATGCTGCTTTCTTTCCCCTAACTTCAGAGAAAATCGAAGCTTTTGCTGCATGAGGAACTCTGTCCCTCTTCGGAAGACTAAACCATTGCTTTTAGAATTTGGACCACATCAACTGATAGCTTAAATATGGGTAGGTCTGGTAACACAAGCACTTCTAGGTATGGACATCTTATCACAACTAAATTCTTCACTCAATTTCAATAATGGGAAAATCACCTGGTCCATTAGATGAAAAAGATGAAATACAAAATCATCCAATTTGGGCAATTGACAAAAATGATTGTGGTCTTTTGAAAATGGAACCAGTTACTTTCATGAAATGAAAATCGCTTATTGTCACGAGTAGGCTTCAAATGAAGTTACTGTGAAAAGCCCCTAGTCGCCACATTCCGGCGCCTGTTCAGGGAGGCTGTTACGGGAATCGAACCGTGCTGCTGGCTTGCCTTGGTCTGCTTTCAAAGCCAGCGATTAGCCCTGTGAGCTAAACAGCCCCTCATGGGATCAGCTCCACCTTGTACCAAACAATACCCCATAACAAAACGTCAATTCAAGGCATTCTACCTATAATAAAACAACTTGAAGGGGTATTTTAGTGCGCATTTACAGTTCATCAAACAGCCCTGTATAAAAGGCTAATGGCACATGGCGCCTTACTACAGAAAGGCAAATCAATTCATTGTCAGAAAAGCTCCTTTAGTGGCAGATCCATCTACAATTTTTAACTCTAACTCCTGACCTTCAATGGTTTTCAGTCATTGATATGGCAAATGGCTTCTGGTGATTCTAATTTAGTGATTCTAAATCATAGTGAAGAACCAAATCCAGATGACTGAATTTTACATTCCTCAAATTAAATTGGATAATGAGGACGCTCTTAAAAATTGGGATAAATTATTGAGTTACCTTCCAGGGGGAAAAGCAAACTGACCTGAAAGAGTTATTAATATCGCATGGGCACGTTTGTGGGAATAAATTGGGAAGTACTAAAATAGTTGTACATGATGTAGATGTGGGAAAGGCCGTTCCTATCAAACAAGATCCATTCAGACTTAACCCTTTAAAATTGGCACAGGCTAACAAAGAGATTGAGAGTATGCTTAAAAATGGTATAATTGAAGTGGGCTGCAGCCAATGGAGCTCACCCATAGTGATGGTATCTAAACCAGATGGTACCCAATGGTTGTGTGTGGACTATAGGAAGGTTAATGCAGTTACAAGGACAGATTCTTATCCTATCCCACAGTGGAGGACTGAGAAGGTGGGACAATCAGCTTTTATCTCCAAACTGGATTTACTTAAAGGTTACTGGCAGGTACCTTTATCAGCTTTTGTGACTCCAGATGGTATATACCAATTCAAAGTTATGCCATTTGGCATGAAAAATGCCCCAGCCACATTTCAATGGTTAACTAACAAAGTCGTTACAGGATTACCCAATTGTGCGGCACACATCAACGATCGGGTGATTTTTAGTCAGACATGGAAAGAACATTTGAAGCATCTGATGGAGTTATTCGATCAACTTTAGGAGGCGGGTTTGGTGGTAAACCTAGCCAAAAGTGAATTTGGAAAAGCCCAAGTCACATTCCTCGGCCATACAATCGGACAGGGTCGAATGGTCCCATGGGAACTGAAAACAAAAGTGGTTGGGGAGTTTCTGATACCCTCGACACGACGGGAAATAATGCGATTTCTTGGTATGAGTGGTTTTTACCTTAAATTTGTGTCGCATTTCAGCAGCGTGGTTGCTCCACTGACGGACTTGCTAAAGAAGCGTTGTAAATTCCAATGGACAGCGGAGTGTCAACAGGCATTTGACGGCCTGAAGGCTGTGTTAACCACGACTCCTGTGTTGGCCACCCAAAATTACACAAAACCTATCAAGGTGGCTATCGATGCGAGTGATGTGGGCGTAGGTGCTGTGCTTTTGCAAGAAGTCGACGAAGGAATAGAGTGGCCTAGTGGATATTTTCCCAAAAAATTGAGGAACATTCAACAATTGAAAAGGAGACTTTGAGGTCGGTGCTGGCTTTGCAACATTTTCCCATTTATGTTACCAGCAATTCGTCTGAAACAATTCTATATGCTGATCATTTTGGTGAAATTCAGGAATAAAATGCCCGACTGTTTCGATGGAGTTTATATTACAGCCATTTAATTTAAAACTTATACATGTGGCAGGATGAGAAAACGTGACAGTCGACGCTTTGTCACGAATGTGATGAAGAGAAGCATTCGGTGGTGGAAAACAAAAAAATAAACTAAATTGTATTATTGTAGATGTTTCCCTGTTTTGATGTTTTAAAATGTATGTATCATTCCTGTCAAGTATTGGGAATGGGCAAGTGAAAAATGAAACAATTTTTGAAGTTAATGGTTTATTTTTTTTCTTGGGGGGAGGTGTCATGGTAGTGTCCCTTTAAGAAAGGTTTTTGTCTTATCACAAGTCTTCAGTGATGTCAATTTGTGGATGGAGCTGGGCTGTGGCTCTGTGAGCTGTTTTTGCTTTCGCGTTGAGTTTGACTGCTGTGGACTCGGACAGAGAACAAAAGTGTTTCGTTCCTGTCTCTCTCTATTTTCATTTTAAATAGTTGCTCCAGGAGAAAAACATTGATTCTAGCTAGCTGCTTTGGTAACTTAAAAGGTATATTTGATTTCTGGAAGGATTTAAACCTGCTGGTGAGACAGGGTCAGAATCTCAGGAAAAGCCAGTCTCATTCAAGTGAGAATGCAGAGTGCTGGGCCACGCCCTTGAAAAGGGGGTTTTGGTTTCTGGGATTTTGTTATTGAATTGGAACAGTTAAGGGGGAATTCATTAAGGGTTTATACGTAAATTACTGTAGCTGGGGGGGGGGGGGGGATCTTTATGTTTGTAATTGATAAAAATTCTTGCTGTTTGTTTATATAAATGCTAACTAAGTTCGCAGAATAAAGCTTATTTTGATTAAAGTGTCTGGGAAGTCTGTTGAATCACGTCTGGTGAAGGCTCTGGTATTTGCAGCCCCGAGAGCCGCTCTCTAACGGGGCTCTCTTTTATTTTGGGACCACAGTGCGGAACTCCACGAAAGCTGCTCTTGGGGGGCAGCACGGTGGCACAGTGGTTAGCACTGCAGCCACACGGCGCTGAGGTCCCAGGTTCGATCCCGGCTCTGGGTCACTGTCCGTGTGGAGTTTGCACATTCTCCCCGCGTTTGTCTGCACATCACAAAAATGTGCCGGGTAGGTGCATTGGCCACGCTAAATTAGCCCTTAATTGGAAAAAGAAATGAATTGGGTACTCTAAATATATTAGAAAAAAGCCGCACTTCGTCTCATTTCATTCACTGTGGAGCTCCACTCGCAGGAAGAGATCGGGCCGCGATTTTTAAATAGCCAAATTCAACGTAAGGTCAGGTGAACTTCATAATACACTTAGGAGTTTTTAGACCCTGGTCCACAAGGGGCATGGATAGACTGGATGGGCAGGCACTCTTTCCCAGGATGGAGGGGTCAGTTACCAGGGGGCATGGGTTTAAGGTCTGTGGGGCAAAGTTTAGAGGAGATGTGCGAGGCAGATTTTTTTGCGCAGAGGGTGGTGAGTGAATGGAACGCGTTGCCAGGGTAGGCTGTGGAAGCAGATACTTTAACGGCGTTCAAAAGGCATCTTGACAAACACATGGATAGGATGGGTATAGAGGGATATGGCACAAGGAAGTGCTGAGGATTTTGGCCAAGGTTGGTATCATGACCGGTACAGGCTTGGAGGGCCGAAGGGCCTGTTCCTGTGCCGTATTGTTCTTTGTTCCACTGTATTCCCATCTCCCCCCGCCACCCCCCACCGTGTCCCTCTCCACCTGCAGTCCAGAGATCCCATTTTCTTCTGTTTTTCTCTCTAATTAACTTTTTGATATTGAGATTGCTCAATATTGCCAAGATGCTGAGAATATTCAGCAAAGGTCAAAGGGCACCCCCCGCAAAGGTCAAAGGGCACCCCCCCCCCCCCCCGTCACAGGGACATATCACCTCTGGGATGCCCTGTTCACTGCTCCAGAGAAAAGGAGGGCCTGTGTTGTGAGTGCTGAAGTTTTATTACTAAAATCAGGAAACACACACACAGGGGCAGCACTGTGAGGGTCGAATAGCTGAGGCTGCTGGGATCCGGATAACTGGCTGGAGTCCATCAGGAAGGTGAGCAAGGTGATGGGGTTGGCCTCGGTGTATCCGGAAATCCGGGAGAACTTGCATTCTGGGATTGGACGGAGACTGATGGTCCTAGTCTCCACGTATCCGGGATTTCGGACAGTCCTTGCTCCCAGTCTCCATGCATCCAGGATTCAGGGGAATCTGTGCTCCCAGTCTCCGCGCATCCGGGATTTGGGAAAATCCTTGCTCCCAGTCTCCGCGCATCCGGGATTTGGGAAAATCCTTGCTCCCAGTCTCCGCGTATCCGGGATTTGGGAAAATCCTTGCTCCCAGTCTCCGCGTATCCGGGATTTGGGAAAATCCAAGCTCCCAGTCTCCGCGTGTCTGGGATTTGGGAAAATCCTTGCTCCCAGTCTCCGCATGTCCGGGATTTGGGAAAATCCTTGCTCCCAGTCTCCGCGTGTCCGGGATTTGGGAAAATCCTTGCTCCCAGTCTCCGCATGTCCGGGATTTGAGAAAATCCTTGCTCCCAGTCTCCGCGTGTCCGGGATT
>NC_052165.1:90124333-90208389 GCF_902713615.1 Scyliorhinus canicula | reverse complement strand
TGACCCACACACACTGAGCCCACACACACACTGAGCCCACACACACACACTGAGCCCACACACACTGAGCCCACACACACTGAGCCCACACACACACACTGAGCCCACACACACACACTGAGCCCACACACACACACTGAGCCCACACACACTGAGCCCACACACACACTGAGCCCACACACACACTGAGCCCACACACACTGAGCCCACACACACACTGAGCCCACACACACACACTGAGCCCACACACACACACTGAGCCCACACACACACTGAGCCCACACACACACACTGAGCCCACACACACACTGAGCCCACACACACACACTGAGCCCACACACACACACTGAGCCCACACACACACACTGAGCCCACACACACACACTGAGCCCACACACACACACTGAGCCCACACACACACTGAGCCCACACACACACACTGAGCCCACACACACACACTGAGCCCACACACACACACTGAGCCCACACACACACACTGAGCCCACACACACACTGAGCCCACACACACACTGAGCCCACACACACTGAGCCACACACACACACTGAGCCCACACACACACACTGAGCCCACACACACACTGAGCCCACACACACACACTGAGCCCACACACACACACTGAGCCCACACACACACTGAGCCCACACACACACTGAGCCCACACACACTGAGCCCACACACACTGAGCCCACACACACTGAGCCCACACACACTGAGCCACACACACACACTGAGCCCACACACACACTGAGCCCACACACACTGAGCCCACACACACACACTGAGCCACACACACACTGAGCCCACACACACTGAGCCCACACACACTGAGCCCACACACACTGAGCCCACACACACTGAGCCCCACACACACTGAGCCCACACACACACACTGAGCCCACACACACACACTGAGCCCACACACACACACTGAGCCCACACACACTGAGCCCACACACACACTGAGCCCACACACACACTGAGCCCACACACACACTGAGCCCACACACACACACTGAGCCCACACACACACACTGAGCCCACACACACACACTGAGCCCACACACACACTGAGCCCACACACACACACTGAGCCCACACACACACACTGAGCCCACACACACACACTGAGCCCACACACACTGAGCCCACACACACACACTGAGCCCACACACACACACTGAGCCCACACACACACACTGAGCCCACACACACACACTGAGCCCACACACACACACTGAGCCCACACACACACTGAGCCCACACACACACTGAGCCCACACACACACACTGAGCCCACACACACACTGAGCCCACACACACACACTGAGCCCACACACACACTGAGCCCACACACACACACTGAGCCCACACACACACACTGAGCCCACACACACACACTGAGCCCACACACACACTGAGCCCACACACACACACTGAGCCCACACACACACACTGAGCCCACACACACACTGAGCCCACACACACACACTGAGCCCACACACACACACTGAGCCCACACACACACACTGAGCCCACACACACACACTGAGCCCACACACACACTGAGCCCACACACACACTGAGCCCACACACACACACTGAGCCCACACACACACACTGAGCCCACACACACACACTGAGCCCACACACACACACTGAGCCCACACACACTGAGCCCACACACACACACTGAGCCCACACACACACACTGAGCCCACACACACACTGAGCCCACACACACACTGAGCCCACACACACACTGAGCCCACACACACTGAGCCCACACACACACTGAGCCACACACACACACTGAGCCCACACACACACACTGAGCCCACACACACTGAGCCCACACACACACACTGAGCCCACACACACACTGAGCCCACACACACACACTGAGCCCACACACACACACTGAGCCCACACACACACACTGAGCCCACACACACACTGAGCCCACACACACACTGAGCCCACACACACACACTGAGCCCACACACACACACTGAGCCCACACACACACACTGAGCCCACACACACACACTGAGCCCACACACACACACTGAGCCCACACACACACTGAGCCCACACACACACACTGAGCCCACACACACACACTGAGCCCACACACACACACTGAGCCCACACACACTGAGCCCACACACACTGAGCCCACACACACACACTGAGCCCACACACACACACTGAGCCCACACACACTGAGCCCACACACACACACTGAGCCCACACACACACACTGAGCCACACACACACACTGAGCCCACACACACACTGAGCCCACACACACACTGAGCCCACACACACTGAGCCCACACACAACACTGAGCCCACACACACACACTGAGCCCACACACACACACTGAGCCCACACACACACACTGAGCCCACAACACACACTGAGCCCACACACCACACTGAGCCCACACACACACTGAGCCCACACACACACACTGAGCCCACACACACACACTGAGCCCACACACACACACTGAGCCCACACACACACTGAGCCCACACACACTGAGCCCACACACACACACTGAGCCCCCACACACACACTGAGCCCCACACACACACACTGAGCCCACCACACCACTGAGCCCACACACACACACTGAGCCCACACACACACACTGAGCCCACACACAACACTGAGCCCCACACACACTGAGCCCACACACACACACTGAGCCCCACACACACTGAGCCACACACACACACTGAGCCCACACACACACTGAGCCACACACACACACTGAGCCCACACACACACACTGAGCCCACACACACTGAGCCCACACACACTGAGCCCACACACACACACTGAGCCCACACACACACACTGAGCCCACACACACACTGAGCCCACACACACACACTGAGCCCACACACACACACTGAGCCCACACACCACACACTGAGCCCACACACACACACTGAGCCCACACACACACACTGAGCCACACACACACACTGAGCCCACACACACACACTGAGCCCACACACACACTGAGCCCACACACACACTGAGCCCACACACACACACTGAGCCCACAACACACACTGAGCCCACACACACACCTGAGCCCCACACACACTGAGCCCACACACACTGAGCCCACACACACACACTGAGCCCCACACACACACTGAGCCCACACACACACACTGAGCCCACACACACACACTGAGCCCACACACACACACTGAGCCCACACACACACACTGAGCCCACACACACTGAGCCCACACACACACACTGAGCCCACACACACTGAGCCCACACACACTGAGCCCACACACACTGAGCCACACACACACACTGAGCCACACACACACACTGAGCCCACACACACACACTGAGCCCACACACACACTGAGCCCACACACACACACTGAGCCCACACACACTGAGCCCACACACACACACTGAGCCCACACACACACACTGAGCCCACACACACACACTGAGCCCACACACACACACTGAGCCCACACACACACACTGAGCCCACACACACACTGAGCCCACACACACACACTGAGCCCACACACACACACTGAGCCCACACACACACTGAGCCCACACACACACACTGAGCCCACACACACACACTGAGCCCACACACACTGAGCCCACACACACACACTGAGCCCACACACACTGAGCCCACACACACACACTGAGCCCACACACACACTGAGCCCCACACACACTGAGCCCACACACACTGAGCCCACACACACTGAGCCCACACACACACACTGAGCCCACACACACACACTGAGCCCACACACACACTGAGCCCACACACACACACTGAGCCCACACACACACACTGAGCCCCACACACACACTGAGCCCAACACACACTGAGCCCACACACCACACTGAGCCACACAACACACATGAGCCCACACACACACACTGAGCCCACACACACTGACCCACACACCACACTGAGGCCCACACACACCACCACTGAGCCCACACACACCACACACGAGCCCACACACACCACTGAGCCACACACACACTGAGCCCACACACACTGAGCCACAACACACTGAGCCCACCACACTGAGCCCACACACACACACTGAGCCACACACACACACTGAGCCCCACACACACTGAGCCCACACACACTGAGCCCACACACACACACTGAGCCCACACACCACACTGAGCCACACACACACACTGAGCCCACACACACACTGAGCCCCACACACACTGAGCCCACACACACACACTGAGCCCACACACACTGAGCCCACACACACTGAGCCCACACACACACACTGAGCCCACACACACTGAGCCCACACACACTGAGCCCACACACACTGAGCCCACACACACTGAGCCCACACACACACACTGAGCCCACAACACATGAGCCCCCACACACACTGAGCCCACACACACACACTGAGCCCACCCACACCCACTGAGCCCACACCCACTGAGCCCACACACACACACTGAGCCCACACACACTGAGCCCACACACACACTGAGCCCACACACACACACTGAGCCCACACACACACACTGAGCCCACACACACTGAGCCCACACACACACACTGAGCCCACACACACACTGAGCCCACACACACTGAGCCCACACACACACACTGAGCCCACACACACACACTGAGCCACACACACACACTGAGCCCACACACACCCACTGAGCCCACACACACACACTGAGCCCACACACACTGAGCCCACACACACACACTGAGCCCCACACACACTGAGCCCACACACACACACTGAGCCACACACACACACTGAGCCCACACACACACACTGAGCCCACACACACACACTGAGCCCCACACACACACTGAGCCCCACACACACACTGAGCCACACACACACTGAGCCCACACACACTGAGCCCACACACACACACTGAGCCCACACACACACACTGAGCCCACACACACTGAGCCCACACACACTGAGCCCACCACACACACACTGAGCCCACACACACACACTGAGCCCACACACACTGAGCCACACACACACACTGA
Organism: Scyliorhinus canicula; assembly: GCF_902713615.1. Taxonomy (NCBI): domain Eukaryota; kingdom Metazoa; phylum Chordata; class Chondrichthyes; order Carcharhiniformes; family Scyliorhinidae; genus Scyliorhinus; species Scyliorhinus canicula. Next base: position 90,203,289 of record NC_052165.1, on the reverse strand, counting down.
GCCCACACAACACACTGAGCCCACACACACACACTGAGCCCACACACACACACTGAGCCCACACCACACTGAGCCCACACACACACACTGAGCCCACACACACACACTGAGCCCACACACACACACTGAGCCCACACACACTGAGCCACACACACACACACTGAGCCCACACACACACTGAGCCCACACACACACACTGAGCCCACACACACTGAGCCACACACACTACCCCACACACTGAGCCCACACACACTGAGCCCACACAACACACTGAGCCCACACACACACTGAGTCCCACACACACACACTGAGCCCACACACACACACTGAGCCCACCACACACTGAGCCCACACACACACCACTGAGCCCACACACACACACTGAGCCCACACCACACTGAGCCCACACACACACCTGAGCCCCACACACACCTGAGCCCACACACACACACTGAGCCCCACACAACACACTGAGCCCACACACACACACTGAGCCCACACACACTGAGCCCACACACACACACTGAGCCCACACACACTGAGCCCACACACACACACTGAGCCCACACACACACACTGAGCCCACACACACTGAGCCCACACACACTGAGCCCACACACACACACTGAGCCCACACACACACACTGAGCCCACACACACACTGAGCCCACACACACACACTGAGCCCACACACACACACTGAGCCCACACACACACTGAGCCCACACACCACACTGAGCCCACACACAACTGAGCCCACACACACACACTGAGCCCACACCACACTGAGCCCACCACACACACTGAGCCCACACACACACACTGAGCCCACACACACACACTGAGCCCACACACACACACTGAGCCCACACACACACACTGAGCCCACACACACACTGAGCCCACACACACACTGAGCCACACACACACACTGAGCCCACACACACACACTGAGCCCACAACACACACTGAGCCCACACACACACACTGAGCCCACACACACACACTGAGCCCACACACACACACTGAGCCCACACACACACTGAGCCCACACACACACACTGAGCCCACACACCACACACTGAGCCCACACACACCACTGAGCCCACACACACACTGAGCCACACACACACACTGAGCCCACACACACACTGAGCCCACACACACACTGAGCCCCACACACACACTGAGCCCACACACACACACTGAGCCCACACACACACACTGAGCCCACACACACACACTGAGCCCACCACACACACTGAGCCCACACACACACACTGAGCCACACACACACACTGAGCCCACACACACACACTGAGCCCACACACACACTGAGCCCACCACACACACTGAGCCCACACCACACACTGAGCCACACACACACACTGAGCCCACACACACACTGAGCCCACACACACCTGAGCCCACACACACACACTGAGCCCACACACACACACTGAGCCCACACACACACACTGAGCCCACACACACACACTGAGCCCACACACACACTGAGCCCACACACACACACTGAGCCCACACACACACTGAGCCCACACACACTGAGCCCACACACACTGAGCCCACACACACTGAGCCCACACACACACACTGAGCCCACACACACTGAGCCCACACACACTGAGCCCACACACACACACTGAGCCCACACACACACACTGAGCCCACACACACTGAGCCCACACACACACACTGAGCCCACACACACACTGAGCCCACACACACACACTGAGCCCACACAACAACACTGAGCCCACACCACACTGAGCCCACACACACACACTGAGCCCCACACACACTGAGCCACACACACACACTGAGCCCACACACACACACTGAGCCACACACACACACTGAGCCCACACACACACTGAGCCCACACACACACACTGAGCCCCACACACACACTGAGCCCACACACACACTGAGCCCACACACACACACTGAGCCCACACACACACACTGAGCCCACACACACTGAGCCCACACTGAGCCCACACACACTGAGCCCACACACACACACTGAGCCCACACACACACTGAGCCCACACACACTGAGCCCACACACACACACTGAGCCCACACACACTGAGCCCACACACACACACTGAGCCCACACACACACACTGAGCCCACACACACACACTGACCCACACACACACACTGAGCCCACACACACACACTGAGCCCCCACACACACTGAGCCCACACACACACACTGAGCCCACACACACACACTGAGCCCACACACACACACTGAGCCCACACACACACTGAGCCCACACACACTGAGCCCACACACACTGAGCCCACACACACACACTGAGCCCACACACACACACTGAGCCCACACACACACACTGAGCCCACACACACTGAGCCCACACACACACACTGAGCCCACACACACACACTGAGCCCACACACACACACTGAGCCCACACACACACTGAGCCCACACACACACTGAGCCACACACACACACTGAGCCCACACACACACACTGAGCCCACACACACACTGAGCCCACACACACACACTGAGCCCACACACACACACTGAGCCCACACACACACACTGAGCCCACCACACACACACTGAGCCCACCCACACACCTGAGCCCACACACACACACTGAGCCCACACACACTGAGCCCACACACTGAGCCCACACACACTGAGCCCACACACACAACTGAGCCCACACACACACACTGAGCCCACACACACACACTGAGCCCACACACCACACTGAGCCACACACACACTGAGCCACACACACACACACTGAGCCCACACACACCACACTGAGCCCCACACACACACACTGAGCCCACACACACACACTGAGCCCACACACACACACTGAGCCCACACACACACACTGAGCCCACACACACACACTGAGCCCACACACACACACTGAGCCCACACACACACACTGAGCCCACACACACACACTGAGCCCACACACACACACTGAGCCCACACACACACACTGAGCCCCACACACACACTGAGCCCACACACACCTGAGCCCACACACACACACTGAGCCCACACACACACATGAGCCACACACACACACTGAGCCCACACACACACACTGAGCCCACACACACTGAGCCCACACACACACACTGAGCCCACACACACACACTGAGCCCACACACACACTGAGCCCACACACACACACTGAGCCCACCACACACTGAGCCCACACACACACTGAGCCCACACACACACACTGAGCCCACACACACACTGAGCCCACACACACACACTGAGCCCACACACACACACTGAGCCCCACACACACACTGAGCCACACACACACTGAGCCCACACACACACACTGAGCCCCACACACACTGAGCCCACACACACACACTGAGCCCACCACCCACACTGAGCCCACACACACACACTGAGCCCACACACACACTGAGCCCACACACACACACTGAGCCCACACACACACTGAGCCCACACACACACACTGAGCCCACACACACACTGAGCCCCACACACACACTGAGCCCACACACACACACTGAGCCCACACACACTGAGCCCACACACACTGAGCCCACACACACTGAGCCCACACACACTGAGCCACACACACACACTGAGCCCACACACACTGAGCCCACACACACACACTGAGCCCACACACACACACTGAGCCCACACACACACACTGAGCCCACACACACACACTGAGCCCACACACACACACTGAGCCCACACACACTGAGCCCACACACACACACTGAGCCCACACACACACACTGAGCCCACACACACACTGAGCCCACACACACACACTGAGCCCACACACACACACTGAGCCCACACACACACACTGAGCCCACACACACACACTGAGCCCAACACACACTGAGCCACAACACCTGTCGCCCCACCAACACCTGAGCCCCACACACACTGAGCCCACACACACACACTGAGCCCACACACACACTGAGCCCACACAACACACTGAGCACACACACACACACTGAGCCCACCACACACACTGAGCCCACATCACACTGAGCCCACACACCACACTGAGGCCCCACACACACTGAGCCACACACACACACTGAGCCACACACACACTGAGCCCACACACACACTGAGCCCACACACACACACTGAGCCCACACACACTGAGCCACACACACACACACTGAGCCCACACACACACACTGAGCCCACACACACACACTGAGCCCCACACACACACACTGAGCCCACACACCACTGAGCCCACACACACACTGAGCCCACACACACACTGAGCCCACACACACACACTGAGCCCACACCCACACACTGAGCCCACACACACACACTGAGCGCCCACACACACACTGAGCCCACACACACACACTGAGCCCACACACACACACTGAGCCCACACACACACACTGAGCCCACACACACACACTGAGCCCACACACACACACTGAGCCCACACACACACTGAGCCCACACACACACACTGAGCCCACAACACACACTGAGCCCACACACACACTGAGCCCACACACACACACTGAGCCCAACACACACACTGACGCCACACACACACTAGCCCACACACACACTGAGCCCACACACACACACTGAGCCACACACACACACTGAGCCCACACACACACCACACACTGAGCCCACACACACACACTGAGCCCACACACACACACTGAGCCCACACACACACACTGAGCCCACACACACACTGAGCCCACACACACACTGAGCCCACACACACACACTGAGCCCACACACACACACTGAGCCCACACACACACACTGAGCCCACACACACACACTGAGCCCACACACACAACTGAGCCCACACACACACACTGAGCCCACACACACTGAGCCCACCACACACACACTGAGCCCCACAACACACACTGAGCCCACACACACACACTGAGCCCACACACACTGAGCCCACACACACACTGAGCCACCACACACACTGAGCCCACCACACACACACTGAGCCCACACACACACTGAGCCCACACACACACACTGAGCCCACACACACACACTGAGCCCACACACCAACACTGAGCTGGCCCACACACACACACTGAGCCACACACACTGAGCCCACACACACTGAGCCCACACACACTGAGCCCACACACACACACTGAGCCCACACACACACACTGAGCCCACACACACACACTGAGCCCACACACACACACTGAGCCCACACACACACACTGAGCCCACACACACTGAGCCCACACACACACCACTGAGCCCACACACACCACTGAGCCCACACACACTGAGCCCACACACACACACTGAGCCCACACACACACTGAGCCCCACACACACACACTGAGCCCACACACACACACTGAGCCCACACACACACACTGAAGCCCACACACACTGGAGCCCACACACACACACTGAGCCCACACACACACACTGAGCCCACACACACACACTGAGCCCACACACACACACTGAGCCCACACACAACACACTGAGCGCGCACACACACACACTGAGCGCGCACACACACACACTGAGCGCGCACACACACCCACTGAGCGCGCACACACACACACTGAGCGCGCACACACACACACTGACACTTACTCTTTTCACTTGGGTACCAACCGTAATGGCGACGGAAATTACCTCTCAACGGCGACGGAATTGCTCTCCGGAATGGACTGCACTTCCCAGAATGCTCAGCACGGGTGACGCGCAGTCGCACAGTCTCCTCGCCCCATTGGCCTCATCGCCCTGTCCATCAGCGGCTTTGTCCACTGGGGATGGAGGGGCGCGGTTTCTGGAGGGCAGAAGGTGCTGATTGGTCGGCCTCCCTGTCAATCAGGAGGCGGTACTCCGTCATTGCGCCGCCTTTCCGGCCTAGCAACAATGACACGGCCTTGACCCCGGGGTGACCCCCAATACTCGGCCCGGGGCAAACCCCCAGCGCTGACCCCCAGAACTGATTCCCAGCGCTGACCCCGGGACTGACACAGGTGCTGACCCCCAGCACTGATTCTCAGCACTGACCCCCAGCGCTGATCCCCAGCACTGACCCCGGGACTGACCACCAGTGCTGACCCCCAGCGCTAATGCCCAATGCTGATGCCCAAGGCTGACCCACATGGCTGACCTGCATGGCTGACCCCCAGGGCTGACCCCCAGAGCTGACCCGCAGCGCTGACCTGCATGGCTGACCCGCAGCGCTGACCTGCATGGCTGACCCGCAGCGCTGACCTGCAGGGCTGACCCCTAGGGCTGTCCCGCAGGCTGATCCCCAGGGCTGACCCCTAGGGCTGTCCCGCAGGCTGACCCCCAGGACTGACTCCCAGGGCTGACCCGCAGGGCTGACCCCTAGGGCTGACCCCCAGGGCTGACCCCTAGGGCTGACCCCTAGGGCTGAATCCCAGGGCTGACCCGCAGGGCTGACCCGCAGGCTGACCCCCAGGGCTGACCCCTAGGGCTGACCCCCAGGGCTGTCCCGCAGGACTGACCCCCAGGACTGACTCCCAGGGCTGACCCGCAGGCTGATCCCCAGGGCTGACCCCCAGGGCTGACCCGCAGGCTGATCCCCAGGGCTGACCCCTAGGGCTGACCCCTAGGGCTGACCCCCAGGGCTGACCCGCAGCGCTGACCCCCAGGGCTGACCCCTAGGGCTGACCCCCAGGGCTGACCTGCAGGGCTGACCATCAGGCTGACTCCCAGAGCTGACCCATAGGGCTGACCCCCAGGGCTGACCCGCAGGCTGATCCCCAGGGCTGACCCCTAGGGCTGACCCCCAGGGCTGACCTGCAGGGCTGACCCGCAGGGCTGGCCCCTAGGGCTGACCCACAGGGCTGACCCCTAGGGCTGACCCCCAGGGCTGACCTGCAGGGCTGACCATCAGGCTGACTCCCAGAGCTGACCCATAGGGCTGACCCCCAGGGCTGACCCGCAGGCTGATCCCCAGGGCTGACCCCTAGGGCTGACCCCCAGGGCTGACCTGCAGGGCTGACCCGCAGGGCTGGCCCCTAGGGCTGACCCACAGGGCTGACCCCTAGGGCTGTCTCCCAGGGCTGACCCGCAGCGCTGACCCGCAGGCTGACCCACAAAGCTGCCGAATGTCGGTCAGGATATCCTGCTGTGTCCCACTTCACTTCCTCTGCCCCTTGTCCAAAATAATTACCCCACCGGGGCCAATCTTCCACAACGCCATCATGGGGCTGGAGTTTGCCAAATACCCCAATCCACGTGTGGCAAAGCTCTGATTGATTGATTGATATTTAGTGTCACATGTACCGAAGTAGAGTGAAAAGTATTTTTCTGCGGCCGAGGGAACCGATAAAAACACAGTACGTACATAGTAGACAAAGAGAGTAATCAACAGAGAACATTAACAAATGGTACATCGGCAAACAGTGATTGGTTACAGTGCGGAACAAGGGGCCAAACAAAGCAAATACATGAGCAAGAGCAGCATAGAGCGTTGTGAATAGTGTTCTTACAGGGAACAGATCAGTCCGAGGGGGAGTCGTTGAGGAATCTAGTAGCTGTGGGGAAGAAGCTGTTCCTACGTCTGGATGTGTGAGTCTTCAGACGTCTGTACCTTCTGCCTGATGGAAGGGTCTGGAAGAAGGCAATGCCTGGGTGGGAGAGGTCTCTGATAATGCTGTCTGCCTTCCTGAGGCAGCGGGAGGTGTAGGCAGAATCAATGTGGGGGTGGCAAGCTTGTGTGATGCATTGGGCTGAGTTCACCACACTCTGCAGTTTCTTGCGATATTGGGCCGAGTAGTAGCCATAACGAGCTGTGATGCAGCCGGATAGGATGCTCTCTGTCGCACATCAGTAGAGGTTTGTGAGAGTCTTTAGCTTCCGTAGGAAGTAGCGACGTTGTTCGGCTTTCCTGACTGTTGCATCAATGTGAGTGGACCAGGACAGACTGTGCAGAATCCCGTTCTTGCTCCTCGTCGCCAGTGTCGTGATCCAGGTGGCTCAGTGAAACCACTGCCGCAGTGTCCAACAATCGTGCCTCAGCCTGGGGCCACCAGATTAACCAGCCCAGGGCTGAGTAAACAAGTCCCAGCCGGGTGGGCCTCCACCGTTACCAGGGAAACCCGTACCCCACGAGCCCCATGGGAAGATCAATTATCGATCCCCACTGGTCCTCCCCGGGGGCTACTCCATTAATTAAACACACTAACAAATAATATTGAAAATTTATAACCTCATCGAGAATAAGCTAATTAAATTTTAAAATGTGGACATCGGCCGTCCTTTACATTGAGAAATGGGAGAATTTGTCAGATAGAATATGGAAATGGCAAAGCCATAACGCAACTATTTTGGCGGAGATCACACGATGTGAACAGGGCAGTGGAGGCAAACACAAATAATTTCCCAGAAATGCTGAGGAACCAAAGGTCAAGTGAGAAAGAGGAATTGAAGGAAGGAAGTATTACCGTCAAAATAGTGCTGGAGAAATGAATGGGACTGAAAACTCTTCAATTCCCAGGGCCTGGTTGTCCACTTCTGTGCACTAAAGGAGGTTGCCGTCGTTGCCTTTATCCTTTATGTCAACCACAAGCTGCTTCTTATATTGACCAAATGACTACACAACCAGTATATTAGCTCAAACATAGTTTATTAATAACAGAAGACTTGTATCTCTGTGCAATAATACACACGGTTCGTACTAAACTACACCTAACGACTAAGATGACCTTTACTTAACTTCGGGGTGACCGGCACTGTGCAAGATAAGGCCTTTATCCGGGTGCACGAGGTCGGTCAAAAGTTGGGTTCGTCTCAGATGGGGTCGCCCTTCAGGAATGGTCCCGTGTCCTTGAACTTGGTTGTTCTGCTGCAGTTGGTCGCGCACAGGCCAGTCCTAAAAGAGATCGATCCCTCATGCGCAGGGCTTTTTATCCTTCACCTCTTTCGCGCCCTTTTGGGAGGTCCTTACTCCAGGTCCAATGGATCGATAGGGTTTCGATCACTGATGCGACCATCAATTCACTCAAGGACATGAGTAGAACTGTGGCTTTAATCGACTTACAACTGAGCCTGCCTGCGACTAGCTGAACTGAAAGCAGGCTCGCAAGACCGCAGCACTTTATACTTCCGGTTGTGGGAGGAGCAATGGGCAGAGCTATGGGCGGAGCCAAGGGTGGAGCCCTGTACATGCTCCTCATCTCCCCCTGTGGGCAGAGCCGCGCAACGCCTCACAGATGGAGCCCACAGGGACACAGTGATACACAGTGTGAATTTATATTATACATTCACCACAATCACCCTCATCAATCTTAGCCAATTCGAGGGCGGATACCTCGATGGCTGGGCAGGTCCTAGCTATCATTGTACCAGGCACCTAGGCCTTTCCAAATAAGAGGGGGTGGCACCGGTTAGTCTGCTGTCGTTGATGGCCCTTAATGCGAATGCTATTGTCCTGGGGAAAATGGTAATTAATTCTTAATGGATGCAAGTTTCAGCCAAGTCTGGTTTCTTTGCGCAATACACAGAGCCTGTGTACCTGTCTGTGTCCCAAATTGACCATAATTCCCATGGTCCTTTGCAGGTGGCCATTTTACATAGCTACACCGTGGAAATAGTCAATGTGTAGATTCTCATCTTCCAAAGATCAGCAGATTCTGGAACAGTCCCGACAGATCAGAGTGGGGCAAATGGAACCCCAATCTTCAAAACAAGAGAGGGAGGGGTAAACCAGGGAGTTATTTGTTTTTTAGAAAATATTTTATTGAAGCATTTGTAATTTTCACAATTTAACATATTGACATTTCTACAACAACCGCACAGGTCGACGCACAAAATACCCCTAAAATAACATCAAACAATAGACCACGTTCCCCACGTCTCCCACCCTATCCCCAATTACCCGTATACTAAATTCCCTGTCCTTATTTAACATTACCATGCCTCTTATTTTCCTCCCCCCTTTTTCCCTTTCCCCCCTTACTGCTGACATTCAGTTTTTGTTAAAGAAATCGATGAACGACTGCCAACCAGGGCAAATCCCTGTTATTGATCCTCTTAGAGCGAACTTGATTTTCTCCAGACTGAGAATCTCTACCATATCGCTGACCCACACTCCTGACTTTGGGGACTCCGAGTCCCTCCATCTCAGCAAGATCCGTCTCCGGGCCACCAGGGAGAAGGCCAGAATATCGGCCTCCCTCCCCTCCTTTTCCCCCAGATCTTCCGACACCCCAAATATTGCCAATTCTGGACTCGGAGTTACTCTACCTTCCAGGACTTCCGACATAACATCCGCAAATCCCAGCCAGAATTCCCTCAGTTTTGGACATGCCCAAAACATATGAACATGGTTGGCCGGGCTACCCCCACACCGCCCACATAGAAATAGAAAAATCCAGCTGAGGGCAGTAGAGCGGAGCTGCTGATTGGCTGTTGCCAGGAAAATTTGCATCAGTGCACTGCGGTCACTGCATCCAGAACGTCTACCTGAGCAAGACATCCTCCGTGTTCAAGTGGAGGAAAGCATCCAGCAGAGGGCAGTAGAGCGGAGCTGCTGATTGGCTGTTGCCAGGAAAATTTGCATTAGTGCATTGCGGTCACCATATCTTGGTGGTTTGTGGAGGAGCTGTTGTCAAGTGACAGTTATGATTTTGTTTAACTTCTTAGAAATGTATTAAGAAATTGATAGGAGATACTTTAGGATCTTTCATGCTTCAGATGTCTCATTCTATTGAGAGAAGTTAGTGTGTTAGCAGATAACATAGGACTGTTAATGATTTTATATTATTAACAGATAACTATAGACTGTTAATCAATTTATATTTTTAAATCTGCAATTCTGTATGTATCTACTGGGAGTATTTTTACAATAAAAATATTTTGATTAAAATTATACTGTGTAAGAATTACTCTCAAAGTCTAAACTCCTAGACACTCATTTAGGAAGCCTTAAATGACTAGAACCCACGATCATAGATTAACATGGAATTTACAGTGCAGAAGGAGGCCATTCGGCCCATCGAGTCTGCACTGGCTCTTGGAAAGAGCACCCTACCCAAGCTCACACCTCCACTCTATCCCCAGTAACCCCATCCAATTTTGGACACTAAGGGCAATTTATCATGGCCAGTCCACCTAACCTGCACATCTTTGGACTGTGGGAGGAAACCGGAGTACCCGGAGGAAACTCACGCACACACGGGGAGAACGTGCAGACTCCGCACAGACAGTGACCCAGTGGGGAATCGAACCTGGGACCCTGGCGCTGTGAAGCAAATGTGCTAACCACTGTGCCACCGTGCTGCCCTTTTTCTAAAAATACAGCACAGAACAGGCCCTTTGGCCCACGATGTTGTGCCGAACCTTTGTCCTAGATTAATCATAGATGATAGAGGTAACGATTTAGATATGAGTGACGCATCTGAACTCTCCCCATAAAAAGTAACTGAGATCCTGTTTAACTGTCTGAGACCCGGAAAAGCCTTTTCCCTTCGTTTCTATTCTGAGTCTTGGCAGGAGAACCGGTTTCCCTCTTTTGATGGGTTAACCTGGGGCATAGATTATTAATAAAGTATTATCAGGTCTGGAATACCCTAAATCCGTTGCACTCTCATGAAATATACAAGGCTTTTCTCCAGAAAGATTTTGTAGTGGTTCCCTTCATTACAATGAATACCAGCTGGCGTGTAGCATGGTAAAACGTTGCAAGGTGCTTCCAGGGCATAATCAAACATAATTTGCCACCATGACACAGGTGACCAAAAGTGGTCAAAGAGGAAGGATTTAAGGGACGTGTCAAAGGTGAAGAGAGAGAGAGAGAGAGAGAGAGGGACGACGAGGCAGGAGGTTTAGAGATGGAATTCCAGAACTTCGGGCCTGGACAGTAGAAGGCATGGTCAATAGGGGGAGTTGACCAAATCAGACATAGCCTCAAGAGGCCAGACTTGGACAATTAAAAACTAAGGGATAGATACTGATTTTGTTTGAAAGTGTACAACACTTTGGGGCAGCACGGTAGCATTGTGGATAGCACAATCGCTTCACAGCTCCAGGGTCCCAGGTTCAATTCCGGCTCGGGTCACTGTCTGTGCGGAGTCTGCACATCCTCCCCGTGTGTGCGTGGGTTTCCTCCGGGTGCTCCGGTTTCTTCCCACAGTCCAAAGATGTGCAGGTTAGATGGATTGGCCATGATAAATTGCCCTTAGCGTCCAAAATTGCCCTTAGTGTTGGGTGGGGTAATATGGGGATAGGGTGGAGGTGTTGACCTTGGGTAGGGTGCTCTTTCCAAGAGCCGGTGCAGACTTGATGGGCCGAATGGCCTCCTTCTGCACTGTAAATTCTATGGAAAAAAACAGGCAAAAGCAAATAGATGGCTTATTTTCCATCTCTCACGTTGACTTCAATGGAAAGATATTGTGGGCAGAGATGGAACATGGACTGGCTTTGGCATCACCCACTTTACTATAATGACACAGGCTTCAAATCTGCCCCAATCAGTTACACAATGGTGTCATACTATAAATCCAGCACCAAATTGGTCTGGGAGAAACGTGGCAGCACAATGTCTAGTCTAGAAATTATTCACAGTGATATTAGTGTTTGAATATTTGTTACCGTGTGTCTGCTGTGTTCACCCACTGGAAATTAATAAATGATTGCCTCAGACTGAAGTGCAGATGTCATGAGGCTCGAAAGGGTTGTGCATTAAAATTGCCAACGTCGTTTTGAGACGAAGGGTGATGAACAAATTATCAGCACAAACAATCCAGCTGCGGCGAGATCGTTCCCCGCAACAGATACTGCGCCAGGACCCAGAATAACAGCTCAGCCTGTCACAGTGACCAGGAACTGAAGCGCCGACCAAGATCATAGTGCGCATTGAAATTAATTGCTGTTGCTCATGCTTTTTTGATTTCCCTGAGGATCTAATGCTGCAGCACGGTAGCATTATGGATAGCACAATTGCTTCACAGCTCCAGGGTCCCAGGTTCGATTCCGGTTTGGGTCACTGTCTGTGCGGAGTCTGTCCATCCTCCCCGTGTGTGCGTGGGTTTCCTCCGGGTGCTCCGGTTTCTTCCCACAGTCCAAAGACGTGCAGGTTAGGTGGATTGGCCATGATAAATTGCCCTTAGTGTCCAAAATTGCCCTTAGTGTTGGGTGGGGTTACTGGGTTATGGGGATAGGGTGGAGATGTAAACCTTGGGTAGCGTGCTCTTTACAAGAGCCGGTGCAGACTCGATGGGCCGAATGGCCTCCTTCTGCACTGCAAATTCTATGATAATCTCGAAGACCAGATGAGAAGAATTGTAGTTGAGCGGCAGTACATTACGAAACCGGCTCATGGTTATGGGAGTGGTATCAGCTGCCAACCTTTTTTTGGGTCAGCTTGGCTTGCTTGTGAATCAGGAAAAGCTGTGGGTTACATCCCAACATCTCCTGCCCCCACCCAACTCAACTGCAATACTCCAGGAGCATCACAGCTAGGCATCCATACGACTGTTGTAATGAGCCTTTGAGAGATATCAGCATGACATCACTAGAAGAGAAATTTGCCATGTGATCCTGATGTGTTGGGTAAGCTGGGTCTATGTGGACTGCGTTTGATGCAGTGTGGAGAGAGACAGGCTTCCATTACTTGAAGAGATGCAACACGATTTTATTGAACAACTAACTATAATACATGCTTAACTGTGGGTTGACACTATGCTGACTTGACTGGAGACCTGAGGCTAGCCTGACCAGACTATCTCACTACCACATGGTGTTTGCACTGACTACTGCTCACGAGCTCTGACTGTCTCAGAGGCTGGATCCCGAGAGAGCGGGAAAACTGGTGCCCTCTGGCTTTATAGTGGTCGTGTCCTGTCTGGTGATTGGCTGCTGTGTTCTGTGTGCTCTCTGGTCATCCTGTGTGTCAATCACTGCCTGTCTGCACTCTATCATATACATGGATGTATATTATGACATCCCCATTTTAAAAAAAAAATGTGTTCAGGTCAATAAATAATGAATATGTGTACAGGAACTTGACTATATACAGAACGTGCTAACTTAGATACATGGGAAGGTGTCTAGTGCAGATAGAGGGCAAATAACACATGTGAAAAAAACGATATGTACAGATGTATAAACGATGAGATTAGAAGGTAATGCAACATTCAGCCTATAAATTCAGTCTCTGTGGCGGGCGACAAATTCTGGTTGACCGCCTCAAGGGTGGGTCAGGGGCCGCCTGCACCTGAATGGGCGGAACTGCCTCCAATGTGGTGGTCGTAGAGGTCGGTAGAATAACGGGCAGATCGGTGGCCTTGTGGAAGGGCGCATCCTGAGGAAGCAGTGTGCGAGGAGGACATCACGGTCGAGTAGCGGTGTGGAAGTCTACGCAGTGCCCGCCTGTTACACCGGAGAAAGGAGCCATCAGGCATGCGAACGAGGAACAATCTCGGGGCCACTTACTTGACCACCACAGCCGTGGCGGACCAGCCACCGTCAGGCAGCTGAACACGAATTCGGTCAGCAGGGACCAGCTCGGGGAGATCTGTGGCGTGGGCGTCGTACACCGACTTGCATTGGGCCCGAGACTGCTGCATCCTCTGTATGACCGGGAAGTTGTCAAGGTCCGGAATGTGGATGGCCGGAACCGTCGTTCGCAGTGTGCGGTTCATGAGGAGCTGCGCTGGGGACAACCCAGTGGACAGAGGGGTCACTCTATAGGCCAACAGCGCCAGGTTGAAATCGGAGCCCGAGTCAGCAGCCTTACACAATAGTCTTTTAATGATATGGACCCCTTTTTCGGCCTTCCCATTCGACTGGGGGTAGTGGGGGCTGGATGTGACGTGCCGAAAGTTGTACAGCCGGGCAAAATCTGACCACTCCTGGCTGAAAAAACAGGGGCCATTGACACTCATCACCGTGAGTGGGATCCCATGTTGGGCAAAAGTTTCCTTGCGTGCCTTGATCACCGCCACCAACGTGAGGTCAGACAGTCTGACCACTTCGGGGTAGTTGGAAAAGTAGTCCGCTAGGAGGACTGAGTCACGCCCCTAGGCAAAGAACAGGTCAACACCAACTTTAGGCCATGGGGAGGTCACCATCTCATGCTCAATGGGCGTCATGGCTCTAGAGGCATATGCAACTGGGGCCCAGGAGGAGGAGTCATCCCGTTGGAGGAGCACTGCCCCAATGCCATCCTGGCTCGTGTCGGTGGATATTTTTGTTTCCTTGGCGGGGTCGAAAAACGGCAACACCGAGGCCTTGGTGAGTTTCGCCCTGAGATCACGCCACTCTTGCTCATGAGTGGGTAGCCACTGGAAGTCCGTCAGTTTTTTAACGAGATGGCGAAGGGCTGTGGTGTGTGTGACGCCAAGTTGGGGATGAACTTCTCAAGCAAGTTGACCACCCCTAGAAAGCGGAGGACCACCTTCTTGTCCTCTGGGTCTTCATGGCGTTGATCGCCGAAACCTTGTACGCATCTGGCTGCACACCGTGCTGCCAAATGTGGTCACCAAGGAATGAGTATTTGGCTCTGTTGAGTCGGAGGCCATGCTCGTGGATCCTGTGGAACACCTGCTTGAGGCTGATCGATGTGTTCTTGAATGTGGACGATTATGACATTGTCAACGTACACTCGCACCCCCTCGATGCCCTCCATCATCTGTTCCATTATGCGGTGGAACACCTCTGAGGCAGAGATGATGCCAAAGGGCATTCGGTTGTAACAGTAGCGACTGAACGGGGTATTGAATGTGCACAGCTTGCGACTGGAGGCGTCCAGCTACATGAAGAATTTGGCATGTGCCATCTCGCTGGTTAACTCTTCTCGTTTAAGGATTGGGTAGTGTCCCCTCATGCGGTTCAAATCTTTGGGGTTGATACAGAGTCGAAGTTCCCCTGATGGCTTTTTGACGCAAACCATGGAGCTAACCCAGTCCGTGGGTTCCATGACCTTTGAAATGACGCCCTGGTCCTGGAGGTCTTCCAGCTGCTGCTTGAGGCGGTCCTTGAGGGGCGCCGGTACCCGGCGCAGTGCGTGAACCACAGGGGTGGCATTTGGCTTCAATAGGATTTTGTATCGGTATGGGAGTGTGCCCATACCTTCGAACACGCTATGGTATTGCGCTATGATGTCATCGGGTTGAGTCTGGGTTATCATCTGGTGAGGTATTGACTGTACGGACGACATGGTGTGAACCCGCTGCACCAGGTTCAGGAGTTTGCAGGCCCGAGCACCGAGCAGGGAAGCTCTGTCAGGCCCGAGCACCCAGCAGGGAAGCTCTGTCAGGCCCGAGCACCGAGCAGGGAAGCTCTGTCAGGCCCGAGCACCCAGCAGGGAAGCTCTGTCAGGCCCGAGCACCGAGCAGGGAAGCTCTGTCAGGCCCGAGCACCCAGCAGGGAAGCTCTGTCAGGCCCGAGCACCGAGCAGGGAAGCTCTGTCAGGCCCGAGCACCGAGCAGGGAAGCTCTGTCGGTTCCTACAATTTCAAATCACAGCGTTGCTTTTAATGACCTATTGGACACCGCAAGCTGGCATGAGCCACTGGCAGCAATGGCATTGCCATTGTAGTCGAGGAGCTGGCAGGCCGATGGAAGAATGCTTGGTCTGACGCGGATGGTGTCAAGGTCAGACTTTGAAATGAGGTTTGCTGAAGCGCCGGTGTCCAGCTTGAAACGTATGCGAGCCTTGTTAACCGTAAGGGTGGCACACCACTCATCGTCCGGATCAATGCTCAGGATTGGGAGTTGTTTCACCATCGTTGAGAAAGGCAGCGTATGCTTGGTGATGATGCCCACCCGGAATGGGGATTTGAGGCCCTCAGCGTCAGGAACTGGTAGACTGTCGGGGTCGGAGTCTGTAATGGGTTTCTGTACTGACCGGATGCTCCTGCGCTGTGGCTGGGATCGCTGTGTGCTGGGCAGTGGAGCAGATCTGCAAAGGGCTGTGTAGTGGCCAGGCTTGCCACACTGGAGACAGCGTCGAGATTTCGCGGGACATTGCTGCTTTAAATGGGCGGAGCCACAATTGGAACATGTCATGATGCCGACATCAGGACGTTCCGTGCGCCACAGAGCATGCGCAGTGCGGTTGAATAACGTGCGCAATTGCGCGGGCTTGTCGTCGGTCTCGCCGTCCCCTCAGTCGTGGCGCGCATGCGCTGGAGCCCGGGAAAAGCGCGTAAAATGGCCGCCCTCATCCAGACTCAGGCCCTGTATTTGTTTGATGGCTTGCACCCGTTCTGCCTCGTGGGGGTTTAGCTTTGCAGTTTCTGCTGTCCTGATATGGGAGTACCGTTTGTTAACGTGCTCGTGGAGGATGCAGGTTTCGATGGCGATGGTGAGGGTGAGCTGCTTGACTTTCAGGAGCTGCTGGCGAAGGGAATCGGAGTGGACCCCGAAAACGATCTGATCCCAGATCATGGAATCAGTTGTCGAGTCATAGTTACATGACTGCGCGAGGATGCGGAGATGGGTTAAAAAGGACTGAAAAGGTTCATCCTTACCCTGAAGCCTCTGCTGGAAAACGTACCGTTCAAAGCTCTCATTCACCTCAATGTCGCAGTGGCTGTCGAACTTCAGCAGGACTGTTTTAAATTTCGTCTTGCCCACTGTTACCAGACTCCTAAATGACCCTCTTATGGACTGACCTCATTAACACTAACCCTGTATGCTTCATCCAAAGCCGGTGCTTATGTAGTTACATTGTGTACCTTGTGTTGCCCTATTCTGTATTTTCTTTTATTCCCTTTTCTTCCCATGTACTTAATGATCTGTTGAGCTGCTCGCAGAAAATTACTTTTCACTGTACCTCGGTACACGTGACAATAAACAAATCCACCCACCCATCCACACACAACTCTGATTTATTCAATTCCTATACCTATGTATAACTGTGCCCAGTCATAATAAATAAAACCATGAGGTGTTTATCCAATCCCTGATGAGCGATTGGTGTCTTTTGCCTTGTGCACTAAATAAGCCTTTGTCTCAAAGCGATGTTGGCAATTTTAATGCGCAACCCTTTTGAACATTCATGACATCAGCACTGGGGCTGGTTTAGCTCACTGGGCTAAATCGCTGGCTTTTAAAGCAGGCCAGCAGCACGGTTCGATTCCCGTACCAGCCTCCCCGGACAGGCGGCGGAATGTGGCGACTAGGGGCTTTTCACAGTAACTTCATTGAAGCCTACTCATGACAATAAGCGATTTTCATTTCATTTTTTATTTTCACTTCAGTCTGAGGCAATAATCTATTCTTTCATCTGCTGGGTGGGCACAGCAGATGGACCGTTACTAATATTCAAACACTAATATCACTGAGAGTAATTCCTGGACTTGAAATTGTGCTGTCAAGCTACCCCTATACTAATTTGGAACTGGATTTATTATAATAACATGACAACAACAATGTATTGTAATGCAGCACCTCTAACATAATGGAACATCTCACAGTACCTTGCAGTAGGTTATGAAGCACAGTTGGACACTTCGCTACATAGGGCAGGTGGCCGAATAAAAGAATGGTGGGATTTAGCAGCCACTTTTGCTCACCCCATCATGGCTGCTAAGTCATGCGAGAGGCCAAAAGTAGGATTCGCGTTGGCAAGATTTTCAATCGTGGTTTTTACCGATGATGCAATCAGGTGACGCCCAAGAAGGGTACAAATCTGAGTTGCATGAATGTGATCCATTAGCAGTTAGTGTGATTAACGTCACAACTTCAGCTCTCATGGAATCTTCCCTCTCATCAGGCATGACGTCACGCTGGCACGAAATACTACTGCTTTGTTAAACATGGGAACGAGGCACCATGTCCTCCAAGAGGGGGGAAAGGTGAGAACCACTGTCTCCACTGTGTACCAGGGGGACAGTGTCCACTGGCTAGCTCTGGAGAGTGGGTGGGGAGGGGGGGGGGGGGGGGGCGGGAATGTTAAGGTTGGTGGGGATTTTTTTTTAGAACATATAAGAACATAAGAACTAGGAGCAGGAGTAGGCCATCTGGCCCCTCGAGCCTGCTCCGCCATTCAATTAGATCATGGCTGATCTTTTGTGGCTCAGCTCCACTTTCCGGCCCGAACACCATAACCCTTAATCTCTTTATTCTTCAAAAAACTATCTATCTTTACCTTAAAAACATGTAATGAAGGAGCCTCAACTGCTTCACGGCAAGGAATTCCATAGATTCACAACCCTTTGGGTGAAGAAGTTCCTCCTAAACTCAGTCCTAAATCTACTTCCCCTTATTTTGAGGCTATGCCCCCTAGTTCTGCTGTCACCCGCCAGTGGAAACAACCTGCCCGCATCTATCCTATCTATTCCCTTCATAATTTTAAATGTTTCTATAAGATCCCCCCTCATCCTTCTATATTCCAACGAGTACAGTCCCAGTCTACTCAACCTCTCCTCATAATCCAACCCCTTCAGCTCTGGGATTAACCTAGTGAATCTCCTCTGCACACCCTCCAGCGCCAGTACGTCCTTTCTCAAGTAAGGAGACCAAAACTGAACACAATACTCCAGGTGTGGCCGCACCAACACCTTATACAATTGCAACATAACCTCCCTAGTCTTAAACTCCATCCCTCTAGCAATGAAGGACAAAATTCCATTTGCCTTCAAAATCACCTGTTGCACTTGTAAACCAACCTTCTGTGACTCATGCACTAGCACACCCAAGTCTCTCTGAACAGCGGCATGCTTTAATATTTTATCGTTTAAATAATAATCCCGTTTGCTGTTATTCCTACCAAAATGGATAACCTCACATTTGTCAACATTGTATTCCATCTGCCAGACCCGAGCCCATTCACTTAACCTATCCAAATCCCTCTGCAGACTTCCAGTATCCTCTGCACTTTTCGCTTTACCACTCATCTTAGTGCCATCTGCAAACTTGGACACATTGCCCTTGGTCCCCAACTCCAAATCATCAATGTAAATTGTGAACAATTGTGGGCCCAACACGGATCCCTGAGGGACACCACTAGCTACTGATTGCCAACCAGAGAAACACCCATTTATCCCAACTCTTTGCTTTCTATTAATTAACCAATCCTCTATCCATGCTACTACTTTACCCTTAATGCCATGCATCTTTATCTTATGCAGCAACCTTTTGTGTGGCACCTTGTCAAAGGCTTTCTGGAAATCCAGATATACCACATCCATCGGCTCCCCGTTATCTACTGCACTGGTAATGTCCTCAAAGAATTCCACTAAATTAGTTAGGCATGACCTGCCTTTAACGAACCCATGCTGCGTCTGCCCAATGGGACAATTTCTATCCAGATGCCTCGCAATTTCTTCCTTGATGATAGATTCCAGCATCTTCCCTATTACCGAAGTTAAACTCACTGGCCTATAATTTCCTGCTTTCTGCCTACCTCCTTTTTTAAATAGTGGCGTCACGTTTGCTAATTTCCAATCCACCCCAGAGTCTAGTGAATTTCGGTAAATTATCACTAGTGCATCTGCAATTTCCCTAGCCATCTCTTTTAGCACTCTGGGATGCATTCCATCAGGGCCAGGAGACTTGTCTATCTTTAGCCCCATTAGCTTTCCCATCACTCCCTCCTTAGTGATAACAATCCTCTCAAGGTCCTCACCTGTCATAGCCTCATTTCTATCAGTCGCTGGCATGTTATTTGTGTCTTCCACTGTGAAGACCGACCCAAAAAACCTGTTCAGTTCCTCAGCCATTTCCTCATTTCCCATTATTAAAACTCCCTTCTCATCCTCTAAAGGACCAATATTTACCTTAGCCACTCTTTTTTGTCTTATATATTTGTAAAAACTTTTACTGTCTGTTTTTATATTCTGAGCAAGTTTACTCTCATACTCTATCTTACTCTTCTTTATAGCTTTTTTAGTAGCTTTCTGTTGCCCCCTAAAGATTTCCCAGTCCTCTAATCTCCCAGCAATCTTTGCCGCTTTATATGCTTTTTCCTTCAATTTGATACTCTCCCTTATTTCCTTAGATATCCACGGTCGATTTTCCCTCTTTCTTCCGTCCTTCCTTTTTGTTGGTCTAAACCTTTGCTGAGCACTGTGAAAAATCGCTTGGAAGGTTCTCCACTGTTCCTCAACTGTTCCACCATAAAGTCTTAGCTCCCAGTCTACCTTAGCTAGTTCTTCTCTCATCCCCTTGTAATCTCCTTTGTTTAAACACAAAACACTAGTATTTGATTTTACTTTCTCACCCTCCATCTGTATTTTAAATTCCACCATATTGTGATCGCTCCTTCCGAGAGGATCCCTAACTATGAGATCATGAATCAATCCTGTCTCATTACACAGGACAAGATCTAGGACCGCTTGTTCCCTCGTAGGTTCCATTACATACTGTTCTAGGAAACTATCGCGGATACATTCTATAAAGTCCTCCTCACGGTTGCCTTGACCGACCTGGTTAAACCAATCGACATGTAGATTAAAATCCCCCATGATAACTGCTTTACCATTTCTACATGCATCAATTATTTCTTTGTTTATTGCCTGCCCCACCATCTCATTACTATTTGGTGGTCGATAGACTACTCCTATCAGTGACTTTTTCGCCTTACTATTCCTGATTTCCACCCAAATGGATTCAACCTTATCCTCCATAGCACCGATGTCATCCCTTACTATTGCCCGGATGTCATCCTTAAATAACAGAGCAACACCACCTCCCATCCACTCTGTCCTTCCGAATAGTTTGATACCCTCGGATATTTAACTCCCAGTCGTGACCATCCTTTAACCATGTTTCAGTAATGGCCACTAAATCATAGTCATTTACGATGATTTGTGCCACCAACTCATTTACTTTATTCCGAATACTACGAGCATTCAGGTAAAGTACACTTATGTTGGTTTTTTTACCTCTGTTTTGAATCTTAACATCTCCAGTTTTATTCCTTTTAGTATTACTGGGCCTATTCACTGTGCTCCCCTCAGTCACTGTACCTTGTACTGTCGCCCTTATGGATTTCTGACTATGTCTTCTCTGCCTTGCACTTTTCCCCTTACTTCCTTTTGTTTCTGTCCCTGTTTTACTACCTTCCAACTTCCAGCATTGGTTCCCATCCCCCTGCCACATTAGTTTAAACCCTCCCCAACAGCTCTAGAAAACACCCCCCCTAGGACATCGGTTCCAGTCCTGCCCAAGTGCAGACCGTCCGGTTTGTACTGGTCCCACGTCCCCCAGAACCGGTCCCAATGCCCCAGGAATTTGAATCCCTCCCTCTTGCACCATCTCTCAAGCCACGCATTCATCCTATCTATCCTGACATTCCTACTCTGACTAGCTCGTGGCACTGGTAGCAATCCTGAGATTACTACCTTTGAGGTCCTACTTTTTAGTTTAACTCCTAACTCCCTGAATTCCGCTTGTAGGACCTCATCCCGTTTTTTACCTATATCGTTGGTGCCTATGTGCACCACGACAGCTGGCTGTTCACCCTCCCCCCCCAGAATGTCCTGCAGCCGCTCCGAGACATCCTTGACCCTTGCACCAGGGAGGCAACGTACCATCCTGGAGTCTCGATTGCGTCCACAGAACCGCCTGTCTATTCCCCTTACGATCGAGTCCCCTATCACTATAGCCCTGCCATTTTTCTTCCTGCCCTGCTGTGCAGCAGAGCCAGCCACGTGCAGTGCAGAAGGAGGCCATTCAGCCCATCGAGTCTGCACCGACCAAATAAGCCCTCACTTCCACCCTATCCCCGTAACCCAATAACCCCTCCTAACCTTCTTTGGTCCCGAAGGGCAATTTATCGCGGCCAATCCACCTAACCTGCACGCCTTTGGACTGTGGGAAGAAACCGGAGCACCCGGAGGAAACCCACGCACACACGGGGAGAACGTGCAGGCTCCGCACAGACAGTGACCCAGCGGGGAATCGAACCTGGGACCCTGGCGCTGTGAAGCCACAGTGCTAGCCACTTGTGCTACCGTGCTGCCCGTGGGATGGTCCTGAAGTCTGATGTCTGTTGGTTAATAGTGCTTTTGCGGCTGTGGTGGGGGAGGGGGTGTGGTGCGGCTGCAGCCACATGAAGTGGGGGGGGGGGGGGGGGGGATGCGATGAGAGATCAGGAGTCGGGCCTAATTGGCTGGATATTTGAGACCCTGAAAGAGAAGGTAACATGGTTCCCAGCCTGGGCGGGGATGGGGTTGCTCTGAAGTGGCTGTCCAACAGCGGAATGAGGCAGCAGGAGTAAGGAGGGTGATTATTAGCCTTGCCTATCCCCGAAGTATCACATAATTACACATTCTTGAAACTCATGCTTGTCAAATTGATTGGCATCAAGGGTTAACCCTGAACAATGGCAGCGACCCACAGTTTAAAGTCAAGGAAACAGTACAGCCAAGACCTCCTAGGATGTCCTCTTCGGCTAACCTTGTAACTTTCTCAAAAAGTTATCATGGAAAAGATGGATTTAAACTTTTCCAGAAGCCATGTTAAATATCTCTAATAATATGTTGACTTACCAGTTGATTGTGGAGAGCATCCCACCTGATCACTTTAAGTGCCATACCGATAATTGGCATAAGACTCATTGCAGGAAAGTGGAGTTGAGGCCACAATCAGATCAGCCATGATCTTATTGAATGAAGGAGCAGACTCGATGGGCGAATGGCCTACACCCGCTCCTATTTCTAATTGATGCACTATCAATTACGATGAGATGAGAGTAGAATGTAATGGAGGCTTTATTACAGTCCAAAGATGTGCGGGTTAGGTGGATTGGCCATGCTAAATTGCCCGTAGTGTAAGGTTAATGGGGGGGGATTGTTGGGTTACGGGTATACGGGTTACGTGGGTTTAAGTAGGGTGATCATTGCTCGGCACAACATCGAGGGCCGAAGGGCCTGTTCTGTGCTGTACTGTTCTAAGTTCTAAGTTCTAAGTACACAGAGATGTGTGGCCTCCTGCAGCAGCTGACAAAATGGCTGCTGTATGGGGAACACACATATTTATACTCCGCCTAATGGGCGGAGCCAGCAGGCAGGCATCTATCCCCGATCATATAGTACAGGGGCCTTTCCGTAAAACCCATATATACAGTATATACATCAGTGGTAACTACCACATTCACTCCCTGTTAAAAATGAATCCAGTGGGGGTCGTGGAGAACTATATACGTACAAGTTGCTTTTACACAGAGAATATTACAAATTTAGGCAGTCCGGTGCCCTGATCTGTCGTCGAGAACGCCATAGTGCTGGTGGTGACTCAGGCGTCGGCTTGGTCTTCGGTAACTCCAGGAGCGTGTCGAAATCCTCTTCACCCGCGGGTGGAAGCAATGGGAAGACGGATTGTCCATGAGCGGGGGGGCTGCAGTGGGGTGCGCCAGGGGAAGGGAGGGTGGCGCCGGGGCAGGGGGGGGGGTGTGTGGAACCAGCTGGTGCTAGGTCCCTAAGGGAGACTGTGTCTTGGTGGTCGTCAAGGTACGCTACGTAAGCGTACTGCGGGTTGGCGTGGAGTAGCTGTACCCTCTCAGCCAACGAGTCCGCCTTGTGGAGTTGCACATGTCTACGGAGGAGAACGGGTCCTGGAGCTGCCAGCCACGTTGGGAGCAAAACCCCAGAGGTGGAATTCCTGGGAAAGGCAAAGAGATGTTCATGGGGGGGGGGGGGGGGGGGGGGGGTCCGTTAGTCACGATGCACAGGAGCGACCAAATGGAGTGAAGGGCGTCGGGGAGGACCTCCTGCCAGCGGGACCGTAGGGCCAGCTGGACGGCCCTCCATACCGTCCCATTCTCCCGCTCCACCTGCCCGTTTCCCCGGGGGTTGTAGCTGGTCGCCCTGCTCGAGGCGATGCCCCTGTTGAGCAGGAACTGGCGCAGCTCATCGCTCATGAATGAGGATCCCCGGTCGCTGTGGAGGTAGGCGGGGAAACCGAACAGAGCAAAGATGATGTTGAGGGCTTTGATGACGGTGGCAGGCGTAATGTCGGGACATGGGACGGCAAAGGGGAATCGGGAATATCCATCGACCACACTGAGGAAGAACGTGTTTCAGTTGGTGGAGGGAAGGGGGCCCTTTGAAGTCCACGCTGAGGCGTTCAAAGGGGCGGGAGGCGTTCACCAGGTGCGCTCGGGCTGGCCGGTAGAAGTGCAGTTTACACTCCACGCAGACCTGACAGTCTCTGGTTATAGCCCTGACTTCCTCGATGGAGTAGGGCAGATTGCGGGCCTTTATAAAGTGATAAAAGCGGGTGACCCCTGGGTGACAGATCGTCGTGCAGAGTGCGGAGGCAGTCAACTTGTGCGCTGGCACATGTACCTCGGGATAGGGCATCGGTGGGCTCGTTGAGCTTACCAGGGCGATACAAAATCTCGTAGTTGTAGGTGGAGAGCTCGATCCCCCACCTCAAGATTTTATCATTTTTGATCTTACCCCGCTGTGTGTTGTTGAACATGAAGGCTACCGACCGTTGGTCAGTGAGGAAAGTGAATCTCCTGCCGGCCAGGTAATGCTGCACAGCTTCAACGATGGCTTGGGCCTCCTTTTCGACGGAGGAGTGCCGAATTTCGGAGGCACGGAGGGTGCGGGAAAAGAATGCCACGGGTCTGCTTGCCTGGTTTAGGGTGGCGGCCAGAGCAACGTCTGATGCATCGCTCTCAACCTGGAAGGGGAGCGCTCGTCGACCGCGTGCATCGCGGCCTTGGCGACGTCGGCCTTTATACGGTTGAAGGCCTGGTGAGCCTCGACCGTCAGGGGGAAAACGGTGGATTGAATGAGTGGGCGGGCCTTGTCCGCATAGTTTGGGACCCACTGGGCGTAATACGAAAAGAACCCCAGGCAGCGTTTGAGGGCCTTGGGCCAGTGGGGGAGGGGGATTTCCATGAGGGAGCGCATGTGGTCAGGGTCGGGTCCCAGTTCTGGACCACATACCCAAGGATGGCTAAGCGGGTCATGCTGAATATGCTCTTCTCCTTGTTATACGTGAAGTTGAGGAGAATGGCGGTGTGGAGAAATTTGGAAAGGTTGGCGTCGTGGTCCTGCTGGTCGTGGCCACAGATGGTGACACTGTCCAGGTACGGGAAAGTGGCCAGCAGTCCATACCGGTCAACCATTCGGTCCATCTCCCGTTGGAAGACCGAGACCCCGTTGGTGACACCGAAGGGAACCCTAAGGAAATGGTAAAGGCAGCCGTCTGCCTCGAAGGCAGTGTATGGGCGGTCTGCCTTGCGGATGGGGAGCTGGTGGTAGGCAGATTTCAGATCCACTGTCGAGAAGACCTGGTATTGTGAAATCTGATTGACCATATCAGATATGCGTGGGAGGGGGTACGCGTCGAGCTGCCTGTACCGATTGATGGTCTGACTGTAGTGAACGACCATCCTGTTTTTCGCCCCAGTTTTGACCACTACCACTTGGGCTCTCCAGGGGCTGTTGCTGGCTCCGATGATGTCTTCCCGAAGCAGCCGCTGGACTTCAGACCTGATGAAGGTCTGTCCTGGGCGCTATACTGTCTGCTCCTGGTGACGACGGGTTTGCAATCCGGGGTTAGGTTTGCAAAAAGGGAAGGCGGGTCGACTGAAGGGTCGTGAGGCCGCACACGGTAAGGGGTAGTAGGGGCCCACCAGATTTCAGAGTTCAGGGAATGATGACAGCCCGCTCTGCGATGAGCCGTGAGCTCAGAATCGTTAGAGAGAGTCTGACCCATGGCAATAGCTGAACCATCCACCTTGGTGGCCGCTGAGTTCGTCACGGACACTCCATCACGTGCCCGCGTGGGCTAGCTGTGGGAGGGGGTGGGGGGAGGGGCAGGGACTGCACACCCGGCACCGAAGTTTCACCGCTCGTCAACTCCAGCGACACTCGGTCACCATCACGATTCCTGTGGCTGTGGAACAATCACACGGTATTAGAAGTAAGGTGGAACAGTGCGTTTAATGTGAACAAACATTTACAGGTGCCCTAGCCCCTACAACTAAACTGTGCCCTTCACCCGTGCCAACTTACTCTGTGTCTCACTTTGTTGCCTTACGGGCCCTACCACTACGTCTAAGTGATTCCCCAGATGATACAGCAGGAGTGGAGGAGGACTGCTGCGAATCGCCCCCTTCGACTCGTTTCTCCTTGGCCAAGTGTTTCCTGGGGCGACTCGGCCTTGATGGGCCACGCTTCTCTGCGGGCGTCTCGGGTGACGTTGTGCCACCCTGCTCTGCCTGCTGCCCACCCGATGCACCAGGGATGGGACGGGGGGAGGCCGAGATTTCCGGGACGTCCCGTGATGGAGTTAATGGGACGGGCCCCGAAACCTCCTCCTCCCTCGGGGAGCCCGGTTGCCCCCGGGCCTCACTTTGGGACAGAGGTGCGAGCGGGGAGGTGCCCCGTCGCGCCACCGACACCTGGCGCTGCCAGTCCTGGAGGCCTGCAACGGTATCCACCAGGATCCGAACGTTTGCAGACACGGAGTCCAAAGAGTTAGACATTCCCGCCAGGGACTGTGCGATCTCAACCTGTGAGTGCACGACACCATCCAGCACATGTGTCAGGCGGTTGATGCTCTCGGCGACTGACTGCTGCGACTGGGCCATGACCTGGTGAGACTGGGCCAAGGCCCGCAGGGCGCCGGCAATGGCGTTTTGGCTCTGGCACATTGCTGCCTGTGAGAGGGCAACCCTGTCCAGGGCCGAGGATGACGCGTGCACATTAACCCCAACGCCTTGCATAACCTGACCCATTGCCTCAACCGCGGATGCCACCCGTGCGGTGTCGGCCTGGGTCGCTGCCATGAGCGGCACCACTCCCTGCTCCTGGACGTGGTTTGACACCTCTAACAGCGTCTGCAGAGTCTGGAATGCAGCCCTCATCCCGTCATTGTTTCCCTGGGTTTCTTGAGGTATTGGCTGTGCGGGTGGGTTGAGAAACCCCAGGAACTCAGAAAACGTCTGGGAGCCAGCTGCATGCTGGGCCTGGCCTGCCCTCCGCCAGTCCGGGCCCTCGGCTGCTCCGACCTCCACCTGCTGTACCTGCTCAGCTGTGATGTGCGAACCAGACTGTGACCCAGGAGCCTCATCACTAAATAGGCCAGCCGGGGTGAGTGTCTCTGGGATGGTGGATGGTGTGGGGGATAGCAGTGCCGCAAGCACGAGGTCGTCATCGGTGCAAGCCTCCTCTATGTCATCGGCCCGCTGAGAGACCGCAGGGCGTTCGCGGGCCATTTCTCTCTCTTGTGGTGTCGCCGCCCTCTGTGCGTCCTGGTCCGCAGATTGGGTTGGGGAGGATGGAACTCCCCGCTGATCAGGCACCCTCTGTCGTGTGGCCCCGGGTGAGGTGGGGGAAGGTGCCTGTGTCCGCCTGGAGGCAGACGGCCCTGGTCGTTCGGCATCACGTCCTAGGGAAGAGAATGAAACGGCTTATTTAGATTCGCTCGGCCGGCTGCTGGACGGTCCCAGTGGGCAGAGTGTGAAGGGACAGAGGATGGGGGAGGTGTCCAAGTGGGCAGGGTGTGAAGGGACAGAGGATGGGGGAGGTGTCCAAGTGGGCAGGGTGTGTGAAGGGACAGAGGATGGGGGAGGGGGGGTGTTTGTCATGGAGGGTTGTCTCACTTGTTGCAGTTCCGCCAACCTCGCATAGCAACCTCCCGGGTGGCAGACCCCCCAACAAGGTCCAGTGCCCTCTGCTCAAATGTGGTGAGGGGGTGCAGGTTGGGCGAACCCCCTCCAGTCTGGTGCCGCTCACGGGTGTTGTGAGCGGTCTTGGCCTGTTGGGGGAGGGGATATAGGTAGATCATTACAAAACGGAAGGTATCAGCAGGCCGTTCAGATACTGGCACAGTTTGGGGGTCAAGTTGTCATAAGACCATTGCATCTCTCCACGGGGGCCAGAGCGCTGGGTCTGTGACAACTTTGTGAACCACCCTCAAATAACTCTGCCCCAATCCCCCTCCACCCCCCGTGCCAGGGGGGGAGGTGGGTGATTAAGTTAAAGGGGGAGGGATGGTTGTGACCAGGGGGCACCCTCTTGGCACTTACCCTGGCAGCCCTGGTGAGGTTGTGCAGCTTTTTTCTGCATTGCTCTGCTGAGCGAGGAGTCTGCCCCACAGCACTAATGGCAGCGGCCACCTCACGTCAGGCCTGGCGCACTGCGCTGGCAGGTTGGCGATGCCCTCTCCGCAGGCAGATGATGCCCCTCCTCTGCTTGACGGCATCGAGCAGCGTCTCCACATCGGCCTCAACAAACCGAGCTGCAGCTCTCCTGGGCTCCGACATCGTGGCCGACAGATTCTGTGCTCGCCCGCGCCTTTTTACGGCGTCGGGCGGCGTCACGTGGGCGTGGTCGTGTCTTCGTCATCGCGCACGTAATTGACGCGGCCGCGTTCCTAGCCCATTTCCCGGACGTGAATACGTCGGGAAATGGACCCTTCCCGACCGTCGTAAAACGCGCCCGTTTTTACCGCCGACTTCTCGATTTTTCGCGGGTGCGGAGAATCGCGCCCACAGTATATACATCAGTGGTGACAACCGCACTAATGATCTTATGGTCTGACTTGTCAAGCTTTTTAAAAAGCAGCAACATATGGAACAAGGCCAGACTCCATCAAACTATTAGCCATAAGAGGAGAGGTTTATAAATCGCAGGTTTTGGCTTATACACACGATCTGACAATGTCATGTGAAGTTTCAAACTCTTGACTTAAGCTGCCCTTGGACATCTTGGTCTGAAACTATGGTGAAAATCAAAACAGATTTGTCTGTCCTCAGGAAGAAAGTGGCCAAAATTAGTCATTCGCTCCAAATGGTCATTGTGTCTGAACCAGCTGTTTGGTTACCCCGAGTTATTGAGTAAGTGTCAGAGTAACCGTGCTACGGCAGTAGCTGATCGCTGCAGCTGCTCAACCTATCTTGGAGGCTCTTGTGGCTAAAAGGGGGAACATGCGGCCTCATTGTGAGGCCGTGGATCCAAACTCTGAACCAACAGTCAGGGCAAGGGGAACACGAGCTGTGCCTGCTGCCAGGGTCGGAGCCTTCAACTGCCTCGCCGCTAAACTCTGGAATTTGCTTCCTAAACCTTGTTCACTCTCCCCCTCTCTCTGCTCTTTTCAAAGACAATTTTTGTTTGTGGTGAGTTGCCTTCTTCTATCGCTGCCGTCCATTTAGTGTAGGTTCACCTGCAGAGCTGTGAGGGAGGGAGTTCCAGGATTTGACCCAGGGAAGGATATCTTTCCAGGTCAGCCTGGTGCGTGGCTTTGAGAGGAACTTGAATTTGACAATTCTTCCATGCGTCTGCTTCTTGGCATTCCAGGTGGCAAATACAGAGTATGGAGAATTTCTTTAATAGTGCCCGTGCCAAGAATACAACCGGTCCCTGGCACTGAGGCAACAGTGCTAACCACTATGCCACCGTCCCTCCCCCCCCCCCCCCCCCCACCTCCCCCCCCCCCCCCCCCCCCCATCCCTTCCTCACTCCTCTATGTATTTTTGTGCTTCCCCTTCGCGGGTGGGTGTTGCTGACATCGAACACTCTCTGTGGTGTCGACTTCCACATTCTCACACTCTCCGCAATATTTTTAACTCTTCCTTTTTAAAAATGTATTCTCGAGACGTGGGAGTCGCTGGTTCGCCCAGCTTGTATTGCCTTTCAGAAGATGCGGGTCAGCTGCCTTCTTGTTTTTCAAACCATGTTTTTATTGAGGCATTTATACGTCAAACACAACACAACCAAAGGGCAAACAAACAGGAAATCTCATCACAAATAAATAACCCAGCACCCCACCCTCCCTGTGTTACCTAACCCCCCCCCACCCACTCTGCTTCCTTATTTAACACCAACCCGCCCCCACCCCCCCCCCTCTCCCTACCCCTCCCTCTGCTGACTTCTCTATCCTGGAAGTGGTTAGCACTGCCGCTTCACAGCGCAATTTCGATTTGCGGCTTGGGTGACTGTCTGTGCGGAATCTGCACGTTCTCCCCGTGTCTGCGTGGGTTTCCTCCGGGTGCTCCGGTTTCCTCCCACAAGTCCCGAAAGACGTGCTGTTAGGGTGAATTAGACATTCTGAATTCTCCCTCTGTGTACCCAAACAGGCGATGGAATGTGGTGACGAGGGTTTTTTTTACAGTAACCTCATTGCAGTGTTAATGTAAGCCTACTTGTGACAATAAAAAGTATTAAATTAAATGGTTTCCATCTCTGGGCAAACCCCTCCACAGACCCTCTCGAGGTGAACTTGATATTTTTTCCAGCCTGCGGAATTCCGCGAGGTCCACACCCATACTCCCGGGTTCGGTGGCTCCGAGTCCCTCCATCCCAATAGGATCTGACTCCGGGCTACCAGGGAGGTAAAGGCCTAAAACGTCGGCCTCTCACCCCCTGGACTACGGGTTCTTTGACACTTCAAAAATCGCAACTTCTGGACTGGGGACCACCCTCACCCTCAGCACCCCCGGACATCGCGTCAGCAAACCCCCAGCAGAATCCCTCCAGCTTCGTACAGGAGCACAAGTCTTCAGTACTATTGCTGGGATATTTTCAGGGCCCAAGGCCTTTGCAGTATCCAGTGCCTTCAGCCGTTTCTTGATATCACCTGGAGTGAATGGTATTGGCTGAAGACTGACATCTGTGACACTGGGGACCTCTGGAGGAGACCGAGATGGATCATCCACTCGGCACTTCTGGCTGGAGATTGTTGCGAATGCCTCAATCTTGTCTTTTGCACAGATGTGCTGGGCTCCTCCATCATTGAGGATGGGGAGATTTGTGGAGCCTCCTCCTCCAGTGAGTTGTTTAATTGTCCACCACCATTCACAGCTGGATGTGGCAGGACTGTGGTAAACCACTGTTACACCCGTATTAGGTGAAGGTAGGCCCTGTACTACAGGTTCGCCGGTAGCCCCTGCCTGCTGGCTCCGCCCAGTAGTGGGAGTATAAATATGCGTGTCCTCTATTCAGCAGCCATTTCACCAGCTGCTGTGGGAGGCCACACATCTTAGAGCAATAAAGCCACAGTTGTATCCAACCTTAGTCTTTGTACAATTGATCGTGCATCAAGGACTGCAGAGCTTAGATCTGATGCGTTTGTTGTGGAATCGCTTGGCTCTGTTTATTACTCGCTGTTTATGCTGTTTGGAACAAGTAGTCCTGTGTTGTAGCTTTGCCAGGTTGACACCTCATTTTTTGGTGTGCCTGATGTTGCTCCTGGCATGTTCTCCTGCACTCTTCATTGAACCAGGGTTGACCCTCTGGCTGGGTGGGAATGGTAGAGTGGGGGATATGCTGGTGACAGATTGTGGTTGAATACAATTCTGCTGCTGCTGATGGCCCACAATGCCTCATGGATGCCCAGTCTGGAGTTGCTGGATCTGTTCGAAGTCCATCCCATTGAGCACGGTGGTAGTGCCACACAACACGATGGAGGGTATCCTCAATGTGAAGACTGGACTTTGTCTCCACAAGGACTGTGAGGTGGTCACTTTTACTGATACTGTCATGGACAGATACATCTGCGGCAGGCAGGTTGGTGAGGATGAGGTCAAGTATGTTTTCCCCTCTTGTTGGTTCCCTCACCACCTGCTGCAGTCCCAGTCTAGCAGCTATTGTCCTTTAGGACCCGGCCAGCTCGGTCTGTGGTGGTATTACTGAGCCTCTCTTGGTGATGGACATTGAAGCCCCACCCAGAGTATATTCTGAGCCCTTGCCACCCTCAATGCTTCCTCCAAGTGGTGTTCAACATGGAGGGGGACTGATTCATCAGCTGATGGTGGCCGGTACGTGGTAATCAGCGGGAGGTTTCCTTGCCCATGTTTAAACTGAAGCCAGGAGACGTCATGGGGTCCAGAGTCGATGTTGGGGACTCCCAGGGCAACCCCCAACCCACCCCCTCCCCCGACTGTGTACCACTGTGCCGCCACCTCTGCTGGTTCTGTCCTGCCGGTGAGACAGGACATAGCCAGGAATGGTGATGGTGGGATCTGGGATA
This sequence comes from Scyliorhinus canicula, assembly GCF_902713615.1. Classification (NCBI taxonomy): domain Eukaryota; kingdom Metazoa; phylum Chordata; class Chondrichthyes; order Carcharhiniformes; family Scyliorhinidae; genus Scyliorhinus; species Scyliorhinus canicula. The sequence goes on along the minus strand of NC_052165.1, from coordinate 90,170,341 downwards.
TTGTCTGTAAGGTGTGATTCTGTGAGTATGACTACGTCAGGCTGTTGTTGACTTGTCTGTGAGGCAGCTCGCCCAACTTTGGCACAAGCCCCCAGATGTTAGTAAGGAGGACTTTGCAGGGTCGGCAGGGCTGGGTTTCCGGTGCTTGGCTCGATTTGTGTTTCCGTAGCGGTTCAATACAACTGAGTGACTCACTCGGTCACTTCCGACTCAACCCCATCGCTGTGGGTCTGGAGTGACATGTAGGCCAGACCGGGTAAGGACGGCAGATTTCCTTCCCTAAAGGACATTAGTGAATAAGATGGGTTTTTACAACAATTGAGAAAGGTTTCATGGTCATCATTAAACTTTAAAATCCAGATTTGTATTGAGTTTAAATTCCATCACCTGCCAGGCTGGGATTTGAACCCGGGGCCGCAGAGCGTTGTCGTGGATTTCTGGGTCTCGCGACTTTACCGCCAGGCCATGGCCTCCCTGAGGAGCTTTACCTTCCTCCACTATCTATAAGAAATAGGAAGGGTGCAGTAACATTGTTGGGACTTTACTACAGGCCTCCCAAAAGCGAGCGTGAAGTAGAGGTACAAATATGCAGACAGATTATAGAAAAATGTAGGAGCAATAGGGTGGTTGTGATGGGAGATTTTAACTTCCCCAACATTGAATGGGACTCGTGTAGTGTTGGAGACGTAGATGGAGCAGAGTTTGTAAGGAGCATCCAGGAGAGTTTTTTAGAGCAGTATGTAAAAAGTCCAACTCGGGAAGGGGCCATACTGGACCTGGAATTGGGGGATGATCCCGGCCAGGTGGTTGAAGTTTCAGTCGGTGATTACTTTGGAAATAGCGATCACAATTCCGTAAGGTTTAGAATACTCATGGACAAGGACAAGAGTGGTCCTAAAGGAAGAGTACTAAATTGGGGACAGGCAGAGTATAACAAAATTCGGCAGGAGCTCGGGAATGTGGATTGGGAGCAGCTGTTTAAGGGTAAATCCACATTTGAAATGTGGGAGTCTTTTAAGGAAAGGTTGATTAGAGTGCAGGACAGACATGTTCCTGTGAAAGTGAGGGAGAGAAATGGCAAGATTAGGGAACCATGGATGATGGGTGGAATTGTGAGACTAACTAAAATGAAAAAGGAACCATACCGAAGATCGAGGCGACTCAAAACTGATGAAGCTTTGGAGGAATATCGGGAAAGTAGGACGAATCTGAAACGCGTAATAAAGAGGGCTAAAAGAAAGACAAAGACCCAACGGAATGTGGGTCATACAGACCCATATCTCTGCTGAACGCAGACGCCAAAATACTGGCCAAAATCCTAGCCAAAAGGCTAGAAGACTGTGTACCTGAGGTGGTCACAGAGGACCAGACGGGGTAGACAGCCCACCTCGAACATCAGGCGCCTGCTGAACGTGATAATGACCCCCTCCGGGGAGAGAACACAAGAGGTGATCGTCTCCCTGGACGCAGAAAAGGCCTTCGACAGTCGAATGGAAATACCTCATAGAGGTACTGGAGCGGTTCGGGCTTGGAACAGGATTCACCGCTTGGGTAAAGCTCCTCTACAACGCTCCCATGGCGAGTGTACGGACCAACAATACCAACTCCCAATACTTCCAGCTGCACAGGGGCAGCAGACAAGGATGCCCACTGTCCCCGCTGCTGTTCGCACTAGCAATCGAACCGCTAGCAATCGCGCTCAGGGCAGCAAAAAATTGGAGGGGGATCCGAAGGGGATGCAGAGAGCACAGAGTCTCACTCTATGCAGATGATCTGCTCCTCTACATCTCGGACCCACAAAGCAGCATGGACGGAATCATCGCGCTCCTGAAAGAGTTTGGAGCCTTCTCGGGCTACAAACTCAACATGAGCAAAAGTGAGATCTTCCCAGTACACCCGCAAGGGGGGGGGGGGGGGGGGGGGGGGGGGGGGGGGGGGCAGCACTAAAGGGGCTGCCGTTCAAACAAGCCCGACATAAATTCCGCTACCAGGGGATCCAAATAGCCCATGACTGGGAAGGGATCCACAAATGGAACCTCACCAGCCTGACGGAGGAAGTTAAAAAGGACCTGCAAAGATGGAACACACTCCCACTCTCCCTCGCGGGGAGAGTCCAGACGATCAAAATGAACGTATTGCCCAGGTTCCTCTTCCTGTTTAGATCCATTCCAATCTACATCCCCAAGGCCTTCTTCAAAGTGCTGGACAAACTTATCATGGCGTTCGTATGGGGGGGGGGGGTAAAAATGCTAGGATCCCAAAGAAGGTTCTACAAAAAACAAAATCCAGGGGGGGGCTAGCCCTCCCGAATCTACAATTCTACCACTGGGCGGCAACAGCCGAGCGAGTAAGGGGATGGATCCAGGAGCCAGAAGCCGAGTGGGTCCGTGCGGAGGAGGCCTCCTGCATGGGAACCTCCCTCCGGGCCCTCGCCACGGCAGCCCCACCCAAAAAACACTCCAGCAGCCCAGTGGTGACAGCCACCCTCCAATCCTTGAACCAACTGCGGCAGCAATTTGGCCTGAATAAAATGTCGGACAAGGCTCCCATCTGCAACAACCATAGGTTCAAACCAGCACTAACTGACGCCACCTTCAAAAGGTGGAGGCAGGACGGGGGGACACTGACAGTCAGGGACCTATACACGGACGACAGGATCGCAACACTGGACGAACTGACAGAGAAATTTCGGCTAGCTGGGGGAACGAGCTACGGTACCTGCAGCTCAAAAACTTCTTACGAAAGGAGACAAGGACGTACCCACAACCGCCACGACAGACACTACTGGAAGACCTACTGGACGCAAGTATCCTAGAGAAAGGGAACTGTAGCGACATGTATGACCGACTGGTAGAAAGGGACGACACCGTACTGGACGCAACAAGAAGGAAATGGGAGGACAACCTGGGGATTGAGATAGGGTGGGGACTCTAGAGCGAAGCACTGCATAGGGTCAACTCCACCTCCACGTGCGCAAGGCTCAGCCTGACGCAACTAAAAGTGGTACATAGAGCCCACTTAACGAGGAACCGTATGAGTAGGTTCTTCCCGGAGGTGGAGGACAGATGTGAACGGTGCCAAAGAGGCCCGGCCAACCACGCCCACATGTTCTGGTCTTGCCCCAGACTTGTGGAGTACTGGACAGCCTTCTTCGAGGCTATGTCCAAAGTGGTGGGGGTGAGGGTGGAGCCATGCCCGATAGTGGCGGTCTTCGGGGTTTCAGACCAGCCAGATCTATTCCTGGGGAGGAGGGCGGACGCCCTTGCCTTTGCCTCCCTGATCGCCCGCCGTAGAATCCTGTTTGGCTGGCGGTCAGCAGCACCGCCCAGAGCTGCAGACTGGCTGTCCGACCTCTCGGAATCTCTCCAAATGGAGAAAATCAAATTCGCCATCCGAGGGTCAGACGACGGCTTCCACAGAACGTGGGAGCCATTCATGCAACTGTTCCGGGACCTGTTTGTGGCCAACGTACAAGAGGAAGAATAGTCGGGTGGCCAAGAATCAGGGGAAAATGGACGGGAATCGGGGGAAGGTAGCCGGTGGGGGGGGGGGGGGGGGGGGGGGGGCTACGGGTTCGTTATGGGGGTTTGATGGCTAGCTAAGGCCCAAAACCAAACTAAATAAATGCCAATAAACATGTGCCTCGGCCATATTGGGGAATGTAAAATATGTATGCCGGTTAAAGGGGGGAGGCCACAGTTATTATTACGAAGATGCTTACCTGTAAATATATATGTTAATTATTGCGTGGTTTTTTTTCTCTCTCTCTAACAATTTGTAATTTGTTCAATATAAAACATGAAAACTGAATAAAAAACATTTATAAAAAAAAGGGCTAAAAGGGGTCATGAAATATCTTTTGCTAACAGGGTTAAGGAAAATCCCGATGCCCTCTTTTCGTATATAAGGAGCAAGAGGGTAACTGGAGAAAGGATTGGCCCACTCAAAGACAAAAAAGGGAATTTATGCGTGGAGTCAGAGGAAATGGGTGAGATTCTTAATGAGTACTTTGCATCGGTATTCACCAAGGAGAGGGACAGGACGGAGGGATGGATGTTTAAATACTCTAGGTCTAAAAGACATTAAGATGGACCCATGACCGGATGGGATCTACCCCAGGTTACTGAGGGAAGCGAGGGTCGAAATAGCTGGGGCCTTAACAGCTATCTTTGCAGCATCCTTGAGCACGGGTGAGGTCCCGGAGGACTGGTGAATTGCTAATGTCGTCCCTGTGTTTAAGAAGGGTAGCAGGGATAATCCAGGGAATTATAGACCTGTGAGCTTGACGTCAGTGGTAGGCAAACTGTTGGAGAAGATACTGAGGGATAGGATCTATTCACATTTGGAAGAAAATAGACTTATCAGTGATAGGCAGCATGGTTTTGTGCAGGGAAGGTCACGTCTTACAAACCTAATAGAATTCTTTGAGGAAGTGACAAAGTTAATTGATGAGGGAAGGGCTGTGGATGTCATATACATGGGGCGCGATTCTCCGCAAATGCGGAGAGTCGTAAAGGCTGCCGTGAAACTGGCCGTGTTTCATGGCAGCCTCCGCGCCCCCTCCCGAGATCCGATTCTCCTCCCCGGTCGGGGCTAGCAGCGGGGCCCTGTGAACCACGGCATTGCAGGCTTAGCGACCGTCGCTAAGCCCGCGCGCCAACGGTGACGGCGGCTGACGCGCACGATGACGTCAGCTGCGCATGAACGGATTGGACGGCTCCAACCCGCGCATGCGCGGATGACGTCATCACGCATATGCGTCAAACCCGCGCATGCGCGGGTCGTCATGCCCCTCAGCCGCCCCGCGGACTGATCCTGCGGCGCGGCGGAGGAACAAAGAGTGCGCGGGTTTCGGACCCGCTGCCCGCGATCGGTGCCCACTGATCGCGGGCCCATGCCACCCTTGGCACGGCTGTGGTGCGGCCGTGCCAATCGGTGCCATGGTTGTCGGGAACGGAACTTTGCGGCCGTTTTCACGAACGGTGAGAGCATGTGTGTTTGCGTTCGTGAAAACAGCCGTAAAGACCTGGGAACTCGGCCCATCGGATAGGGGAGAATCGCTGTTCGCCGTAAGAAAACGGCGAGCGGCGATTCGTGTCGTGGGGCGGCCGTGGAGGGGGAGGGGGGGGGAGAATAGCGGGAGGTCGGGAAAAATGTCGGGAAGGCCCTCCCGCTATTCTCCGACCCATCGTGGGGGGCGGAGAATCGCGCCCATGGACTTTAGTAAGGCGTTTGATAAAGTTTCCCATGGCAGGTTGATAGAAAAAGTGAAGTCGTATGGGGTTCCGGGTGTACTAGCTAGATGGATAAAGAACTGGCTGGGCAACAGGAGACAGAGAGTAGTGGTGGAAGGAAGTGTCTCAAAATGGAGAAGGGTGACTAGTGGTGAACCACAGGGATCCGTGCTCGGACCACTGTTGTTTGTGATATACTGATTAGCAAGTTTGCAGATGATACTAAGATTGGTGGAGTTGCAGATAGCGAGGAGGGCTGTCAGAGAATACAACAAAATATAGATAGATTGGAGAGTTGGGCAGAGAAATGGCGGATGGAGTTCAATCCAGGCAAATGCGAGGTGATGCATTTTGGAAGATCAAATTCAAGAGCTGACTATATGGTCAATGGAAGAGTCCTGGGGAAAATTGATGTACAGAGAGATCTGGGAGTTCAGGTCCATTGTACCCTGAAGGTGGCAACGCAGGTTGATAGAGTGGTCCAGAAGGCATACAGCATGCTTGCCTTCATCGGACGGGGTATTGAGTACAAGAGTTGGCAGGTCATGTTACAGTTGTATAGGACTTTGGTTAGGCCACATTTGGAATACTGCGTGCAGTTCTGGTCGCCACATTACCAGAAGGATGTGGATGCCTTGGAGAGGGTGCAGAGGAGGTTCACCAGGATGTTGCCTGGTATGGAGGGTGCTAGCTATGAAGAAAGGTTGAGTAGATTAGGATTGTTTTCGTTGGAAAGACGGAGGTTGAGGGGGGACCTGATTGAGGTTTACAAAATTATGAGAGGTATGGACAGGGTGGATAGCAACAAGCTGTTTCCAAGATTGGGGGTGTCAATTACAAGGGGTCACGATTTCAAGGTGAGAGGGGGAAGGTTTAAGGGAGATGTGCGTGGAAAGTTTTTTACGCAGAGGGTGGTGGGTGCCTGGAACGCTTTACCACGGAGGTGGTAGAGGCGGGCACGATAGCATCATTTAAGAAGCATCTAGACAGATATATGAACGGGCGGGGAACAGAGGGAAGTAGACCTTGGAAAATAGGAGACAGGTTTAGATAAATGATCTGGATCGGTGCAGGCTGGGAGGGCCGAAGGGCCTGTTCCTGTGCTGTAATTTTTTTTGTTCTTTGTTCTATCTAACCCTCAGAAAGGTCTTCATTTTCTGCAAATCACTGTGAGATGTCCTGGGGTTTTGACTAGCTCTGTATAAACTACGCTCTTTCTCTGCTCTGCCTTGCTGTTCTGTGGTTATTACACTCACTTCTTCCTCTACCCAACCTAACCTTCCGAGTACTCAATGGCCTCCCTATTCCCCCTGCTTTCCCTCTGTTGACCTTCCTTTGACAGTTATTTAGTCAATTCTGCAAGTTTACTGAGCCCTCCTAAAGTCTTTGTGGTCCTCTTCAGTAGCAACCCCTACCCCACACTAGTCTGGTAAATTTAGAAATTGCGTTTTCCAACACCCACATCATGTACGTGAATAATCACGTGACCTCTGATCATGTGCCACTCCACTCATGTGACGCCCAGACCACACACCACCTGATAATGTCAACTTAACCTTTATAGAGCTGCCCTTGAACAAAACCATACACCCCAGAGAGCTTCACGGGTCAACGACATGGCAGGGGTTCTCAAGCTAGAGAAGGCGAAATTTGCCCTAAGGGGATCAGTGCAGGGGTTTTTCAGGAGGTGGCAGCCATTCCTGGACTTCCTGGCAGAACGATAGAAACAGGCCAGCAGCAGCAGCAACCCGGGGGGGCGGGAGGGGGGGGGGGGGGGGGGGGGGAGAGGGAGGGAGCGGGGGGGAGAGAGGGAGGGGGGATGTCTTGTTGTTTTGTACTAAAGGGACGGGCATAGTTGTTCTGTGCCAATGTCGGGCATTAATTCATTTCCTCATCTGTGTATACGCGGGGGGGGGGGGGTGGGTTTCTGTCCTGTCGAAGGGACGGGCAGATGTTTTGGGGGAATGATGGGTGTTAGTTTATCTCTTCAGCTGTGTATGCGCGGGGGGGGGGGGGGGGGGCAGGGGGGGGGGACTGCTCTTTCTGTTCTTTGTAAAAAAAAAACATTTCTGTCTTTTTGTTGTTGATATTATGCAAAAATTTGAATAAAAATTATTATTTTTTAAAAATGAAGGACGAAGCCCTATCGCTGTGGACCAAGTTAGGGAAACTGAACAGGGTGAAGACGCTGTGCAGGGCTCTGATGACTGTGTGGGAGGTCATATCGGGGCATGGGATGGCAAACGGAAAATGGGAGAAATCATCTATAACTATGAGGAAATAAACATCTCGATAAGTTGAAGGGAGGGGCCCTTTGAAATCGATGCTCAGGTGTTCAAACGGCCGGGATGCCTTTACCAGGTGGGCCCTGTCTGGTCTATAGAAGTGCGGTTTACACTCCGCGCAGATCAAGCAATTCCTGGTGATGGCTTTAACCTCTTCCGTGGAGAAGGGCAGATTGCGGGCCTTGATGTAATGGGCGAGCCGGGTGACCCCCGGATGGCAGAGGTAATTGTGGATAGCCTGTAGTCGGTCGTCTTGCGTGCTGGCGCATGTGCCGCGGGGCAGGGCATCTGAGGGCTCGTTGAGCTTCCCAGGACGGTATACGATATCATAATTATAGGTGGAGAGTTCAATCCTCCACCGCAACATTTTGTCATTCTTGATTTTGCCCCACTGCGAGTTATCAAACATAAAGGCAACCGATCTCTGGTCGGTGATGAGGGTAAATCTCCTACCTGCGAGGTAGTACCTCCAGTGCCGTTCGGCTTCCACAATGGCTTGAGCTTCCTTTTCGACTGAGGAGTGTCGAAGTTCCGAAGCGGAGAGGGTTTGGGAAAAGAACGCTACTGGCCTGCCTGCCTGGCTCAGAGTGGCAGCGAGAGCGACCTCTGAGGCATCGCTCTCCACCTGGAATGGGACGGACTCATCTACAGCCCGCATGGCGGCTTTGGCGATGTCCTCCTTAATGCAGTTGAAGGACTGGCGGGCCTCGGCTGACAGTGGGAAGAGTGTGGCCTTAAATAGTGGGCGGGCTTTGTCCGCATACTGGGGGACCCACTGGGCGTAGTATGAAAAAGATCAAAGGCACCTCTTGAGGGCCTTGGGCCAGTGAGGGAGAGGGAGTTGTAAGAGGGGGCGTATATGGTCAGGGTCGGGTCCTAGGACCCCGTTTTCCATGACGTAGCCGAGGATGGCTAGTCTGGTTGTGCAGAAAATGCATTTCTCCTTATTATGTGTGAGATTGAGTTTTTGGGCGATTTGGAGAAATCGGTGGAGGTTGGCGTCGTGGTCCTGCTGGTCATGGCCGCAGATGGTGACGTTATCCAAATACGGGAACGTGGCCCGCAGCCCGTACTGGTCCACCATTCGGTCCATTGCTCGTTGGAACACCGAAACCCCGTTCGTGACACCAAAGGGAACCCGGAGGAAATGGAAAAGGCGGCTGTCTGCCTCGAATGCCGTGTAGTGGTGGTTCTCCGGGCGGATTGGGAGCTGGTGGTATGCAGACTTCAGATCCACCGTGGAGAATATGCGGTACTGGGCGATCTGATTTACTATGTCTGCAATCCTGGGGAGGGGGTACGCATCGAGGTGCGTGAACCGGTTAATGGTCTGGCTGTAATCAACCACCATCCGGAACTTTTCCCCGGTTTTGACGACCACCACCTGAGCTCTCCAGGAGCTGTTACTGGCCTCTATGACTCACACAAAAGACGCCAGACTTCAGATCTGATAAACACCCTGTCCTGCAGGCTATACTTCCTGCTGCGAGTTGCCACTGGTTTACAGTTGGCGGTGAGATTAGGGAAGAGTGGAGGGGGGTCGATTTTCAGAGTTGCTAGACTACATATAGTGAGTGGGGGAAGAGGTCCGCCGAAGCTGAGTGTTAAGCTCTTGAGGTTGCACTGGAAATCCAGTCCTAGGAGGAGGGGGGCGCAGAGGTCAGGGAGTAAATACAGTTGGAAGTTGGTGTAGTTGGCGCCCTGTATTGTTAACGTCGCAGTAGTGCGCCCTTGTATCTGAACAGAGTGCGACCCCGAGGCGAGGGAGATAGTTTGCTGTTTTGGAAATATCGGGAGCGAGCAGCGCCTTACCAGATCTGGGTGAACGAAGCTCTCGGTTCTCCCGGAGTCGAAGAGGCACGGTGTCTCGTATCCGTTGATCTGGACGGACATCATGGAGCTCTTGAGGTGCTTTGGCCGTGACTGGTCCAAAGTGACTGCACTGAGCTGCGGGTAATCGGTGGCGTGGTTGGCGGTGCTGGAGCGGCCCCGTGATGACTGTACGCGGAGGTCGTAATCGTCGAGTGGCGTAGCGGGTGATGGCCAAGATGGCCGCCCCCATGGATCACACGTGGCGAGCGGCGAGGAAGATGGCGCCCATGATGGCGGCCCCCATGAATCGCACATGGCCGGCCGTGTGGGGGAGGATTGCCAAGATGGCGGCCCCCGTGAGTCGCGCATGTTGCGCGGAGGCGGAGTCGGCAGACACGCTGCCACATTGCGGGGTCTGCGGGCCTGGGAGTCGGAGGAGCGAGTGTTCGGGTTAGGGTTCGGGTTAGAGTTTTTAGCTTTGGCCAGACAGACCTTTGCAAAGTGCCCTTTCTGCCCGCAGCTGCTGCAGCCCGCAGTGCGGGCCAGGCATTGCTGTCGGGGGTGTTGGGGCTGGCCGCAAAAGTGGCACGCTAGCCCTCCGTGGTGGGCGGGTGACCGCACAGCGCAGGCCTGGGTCAATCTCTGGTCGGGGGTCCATGATGGGGCCACGTGATCGGCTGGGAACGCAGTTAAGCTTTGGAAAGCGACCTCTAATAGGGTCGCTAGTTTTACCGTGTCCTCCAGGTCCTGGGCCCCTTTCTCGAGAAGACACTGCTGCACATAACTGGATCGGACCCCTGCAACATGCACGTCTCGGACGGCGAGTTCCATGTGCTGGGAGGCTGTCACGGCCTGGAAGTTACATTCGCGTGCTAGGGCTTTAAGGTCGCGCAGATAGTCTTCTAGCGACTCCCCAGGGTGCTGGCGACGAGTTGTGAAGATGTGTTGCCCGTAGGCTTCATTCACGGGCCACACGTACAGGCAGTCGAGTATCGCGAGGGCCTCAGTATAAGAGTCAGTTACATCAAGTTGAGTTGAAATACGATGGCTCACCCGTGCATGGAGAAGACTGCGTTTCTGTTCTTCTGTAACAGAGGAGGTAGTCGACGCAGCCAGGTAGGCCTTGAAGCACCGAAGCCAATGCAAAAAAATTTCCTTTGCTTCTGCGGCCTGTGGATTGGGTTCCAGTCTGTCAGGTTTGAGGGCTGATTCCATAGTAGTTCTTTAAGTCGATTAAATTGATGCGACCATCAATTCACTCTGAGACATGAGTTGGAGTTAACTGTGGCTTTAATCGGCTTACAACTGATCCTGCCTGCGACTATGCTGAACTGAGGGTGGACTCGCAGGACCGCAGCACTTATACTTCCTGCTGGGGGCGGAGCCAAGTGCGGAGCCCTGTACATGCTCCCCATCTCCCCCCGTGGGCAGAGCCGCGCAACGGCTCACAGATGGAGCCCACAGGGACACAGTAATGTACAGTGTGAATTTATAGTGGTTACACATTCACCACATTCACCCCCTGTTAAAAAAATCAAGTCCGGCAGGGGTGACGGGTCTACAAGTTCAATCGGTCTGGCGCCCGAATCGTGCGTTGAGACCAACGAAGCACTGGTGTTGTAGCCATTTCAGATGGCTGTGGAAGGATGTTCGGTGCGAGTCTGAGGGTGGACTCCGGGGGTGGTTCTTCCAGAGCTTCGTTCCTGCAGACCGGTGTGACGGGTGGAAGGGGGTGCGGGAAGAAAATAGGTGCAGGGGCGCAGGGCATGGGAGGTCAGGTGGGGTGTAGTGTGGGAGGTACGTTGGCGGTAATGGTAGTGGTAGTGGGGTGCCAGGTCCCGGAGGGAAACGGTGTCCTGTCGGCCATTGGGTTGTTCGGCAAACGCGTAGTGGGGGTTTGAGTGCAGGAGTTGGACCCTCTCTACCAGGGGATCGGTCTTATGTGTCTGAATGTGTTTTCGGAGGAGGACAGGGCCCGGTGTCATCAACCAGGGCGGCACACAACCACACAACTGTCCTGGCTTGAGACAATTCACATCTCTTTACTCTGGGGTTACCCCTATCTCTGGATCGGTAAAGACTTAATTACCTGCAAAGTATCGCCTTGCATCTTTGACTTTATCTATAGTTATGTTTCTGGAACATACCTCTTCATTCACCTGAGGAAGGAGCAGTGCTCCGAAGGCTAGTGATTCAAAACAAACCTGTTGGACTTTAACCAACCTGTGGGGCAGCACGGTAGCATTGTGGATAGCACAATCGCTTCGCAGCTCCAGGGTCCCAGGTTCGATTCCGGCTTGGGTCACTGTCTGTACGGAGTCTGCACATCCTCCCCGTGTGTGCGTGGGTTTCCTCCGGGTGCTCCGGTTTCCTCCCACAGTCCAAAGATGTGCAGGTTAGGTGGATTGGCCATGCTAAATTGCCCTTAGTGTCCAATATTGCCCTTGGTGTTGGGTGGGGTTACTGAGTTATGGGGATAGGGTGGAGGTGTTGACCTTGGGTGGGGTGCTCTTTCCAAGAGCCGGTGCAGACTCGATGGGCCGAATGGCCTCCTTCTGCACTGTAAATTCCATGTAAAAAAAAACCTGGTGTTGCAAGACTTCTTACTATATTAGGGACAGGCCGGTTGATGAGGCTGAAAGGGAATATTGAAGGCTACCACAGCCGAAAGTACATCCAACAGCACCTTAACATTCTAACGTGGGATGTTGGCATCACTGGCTAGGCCTGCATTTATTGCCCATCTCCAATGGCGTCTTGCTGGACCATTTCAGAGGTCTCGGGGTCTGGGTGCCTCAGCTGAGAACATAACGACCAGGAGCAGGAGTAGGTAATTCAGCCCCTCGAATCTGCTCCAACATTCACTCCCATCCTGGCCTCAACGCCTCTGTCCTGCCCGTCATCCATAACCCTTCAACCCATTACCAATTAAAAACCTGTCTAACTCCTCCTTAAATTTACTCACTGTCCCAGCATGCACGGCACTCTGGGGGAGCGAATTCCACAGATTCCCAACCCTTCGGGAGAAGTAGTTTCTCCTCAAATCTGTCTTAAATTTGCTGCCTTTTATTCGAAGATTATGACCTCTCGTTTTGGAATGCCCCACAAGAGGCAGCGTCCGCTCCACGTCTACTTTATCCAGACCTTTCAGCATCTTGTACACCTCAATTCGATCTCCCCTCATTCTTCTGAACTCGAGAGAGTATCGGTCTAAACTGTTCAATCTCTCCCCATACGACAAACCCCTTATCTCTGGAATCTAGTGAACCTCCTCTGAACTGCCTCAATCCCACAACATCCTTCCTCAAATCTAAAACTGTGCACAATACTCCAGGTGCAGTCTCACCAATGCCTTGTACAGTTGCAGCAACACTTCCTTACCTTTATACTCTATTCCGTTAGCGAGAAAGGCCGAAATTCCCATTGCCTTCCTGATTACCCGTTATACCTGCAGGCTGGTTTTCTGTGATTCATGCACAAGGATACCTCCGTATTGAACGGGCAGCACGGTGGCGCAGTGGTTAGCGCTGCCGCCTCATGGCGCCGAGGTCCAAAGTTCGATCTCGGCTCTGGGTCACTGTCCGTGCGGAGTTTGCACATTCTCCCCGTGTTTGCGTGGGTTTCGCCCCCCTGCAACCCAAAGATGTGCAGGGTAGGTGGATTGGCCACACGCTAAATTGCCCCTTTAAGTGGAAAAAATGAATTGGGTACTCTAAATTTAAAAAAAACCTCTGTACTGAAGTACAAAGAACAAAGAAAAGTACAGCACAGGAACAGGCCCTTCGGCTCTCCAAGCCTGTGCCGACCATGCTGCCCGTCTAAACTAAAATCTTCTCCACTTCCGGGGACCGTGTCCCTCTATTCCCATCCTATTCACTACTCTGAAGATTCACACAAATTGGGGACATCCAGTCCAACTCAGTTGTTGAACAAGTTAACTGAGCCACACAGAAGCCGATGTGTTAATCACAGCCAGACTGTTTAGCTTCCTCGTGACAGGACCGTCAAATTCATGCTTCTTAAAACCAGCTTCAAAACCCCTGAAAACCAGGGGCTGGTTTAGCTCACTGGGCTAAATCGCTGGCTTTTAAAGCAGACCAGCAGCACGGTTCGATTCCCGTACCAGCCTCCCCGGACAGGCGCCGGAATGTGGCGACTAGGGGCTTTTCACAGTAACTTCATTGAAGCCTACTCGTGACAATAAGCAATTTTCATTTCATTTCATTTCAAATCAGTTTTGATGGGCTAGACTCTGTCTGGATGGCTGATGACCATCTTCCCTCAATTCTCAAATGGCCGGCATTCCCGGGAAGGACAGAGAAAACCCTTGGAAGACTCTGAAGTGTTTGACCAAATGCTGCAGCGTTGACCTTATTGACTGGGAGGAGCTTGTTGTCAATCAGTCAGAATAACGACCCCTTATCCTCCTCACACTTTGCAGCTTGACCTTACTGATGAGGCAGAGCGGGGAGGGAGAACGGAAGGAAAGGAAGCCAACCCCGCTCTCCGGATCCCCCTGTGTTGTGGGGACGTGCCACCCCCACCTGCGGATTGAGAATCGGTCTGTTTAGTCACGCGATGACCTCATACAGGAACCCATCATCCTGTTTAGGCGTCAGCCTCGAATCAACGGGCAGCCAATGACAACAATGGTTCCCTGCGTTTAGCCAATGATTTTGACTCAATGTAAAAGAGCCGAGGCAATCAGAGCCTGGTGGTGGAAATGTGTGGTTTTGGAGGCTGCAGACTGAAGTTCAAAGGAAATTATTTTCAATTACTTCATGAGTAATAAAGTATTGTTTCTGGAAATGCGGGAGGATCGATTCCTCTCGATTGTAATTTCCATATTAGATTTGTTTCTCTGCTTCCCTCAACAGCTTCAGCTACTTGGGTCACGACTTTCTTTTTTAAAAATATATATTTAGAGTACCCAATTCATTTTCCAATTAAGGGGCAGTTTAGCATGGCCAATCCACCTACCCTGCACATCTTTTTGGGTTGTGGGGGCGAAACGCACGCAAACACGGGGAGAGTGTGCAAACTCCACACGGGCAGTGACCCAGAGCCGGGATCGAACCTGGGACCTCGGCGCCGTGAGGCAGCAGTGCTAACCCACTGCGCCACCGTGCTGCTCCTGGGTCATGCTTTCTAAAGGAACTAAGTGACAGCAGTAAACGCCTTTTGTGACGCAGTGAGTATAGATGTAGATACACAGTCTGAAGGATTGCAAGATAGTAGTGCGACAACTTAGAAAAGAAACTACAAATCCTGAACATAAAGTGTTAGAATATAAAGCCAGAAGATAAACCTTTCAAAAATACTGATCTACAAGGACAAGAGTTGGGTGTCACAGTGGTTAGCACTGCTGCCTCACAGCGCCCGGGACCTGGGTTCAATTCCCGGCTTGGGTGACTCTGTCCAGAGTCTGCACATTCCTGTCTTTCAGGGCTTGTAGGAGGAAACCGGAGCACCCGGAGGAAACCCACGCACATACGGGGAGATCGTGCAGACTCTGCACAGGCAGTGATCCAAGCCGGGAATCGAACCTGGGACCCCGGCGTTGTGAAGCAACTGGGCTAACTACTGTGCCACCATGCCAACCCGGGTCCCTGGCGCTGTGAGGCAGCAGTGCCACCTCGGCGCATCATGGGCAGGTTTCCGGTGGTTCCTGGATGCAGCCTGGTGCTCAGCGGGCACCCGTTATCCCCAAGAGCCAGACGGACATCCTGGGGCGGGGGTCCGCGAAGAGGTCGGGGAAGTCTGACTGCCCCAGGATGTATCTGTCGTGCACACTCCCCGGGAAACGTGCATGATCTCCATGTGGTGGTAGCACATGAGCTGGATGTTCAGGGAGTAGAAGGGCGTTCCCGGACTGCCCCCTGGTACACGCAAGATGACCCTATTACCCCCAGTGATGGTGGGACCCCTGACCCCTGAACCCAGGCACAGTAGGGTCCCTGGAACCTGACCCCAGACCCGCTGGGAAGGTTACCTGGACTGGGCGCTGGATCCCTCCCCGGCCCATACACCCACCCTCTGGTCGTGGGGATGTTCCCAGTGCTGTGGCCTAGGCCCTGGGTGTGGGAACGTGGCCAAGGCTAACGACCCCGGTGAATCAGTCTGGAGAGAGATAAAGAGAAATTTCCAAGAAGTTTGGAGCGAGCGGGAGAGAGGGAACTGGAAACCAGAACAGATTCTTATTTGGGAAAGTCACAGAGAGTTGAAGAGGCTTTGGATCGGGAATGGTCAGAAAGATATCCGCAGTGGTGTTTGTTACATTCTGCTGCTTGGCCGCCTGGAATAAATGCACGAATGAACATCTTGTTCTAGACAAGTTAAAGTTTTATTGTTGAACATTTGAGAGTGGGTAAGATAATCATCAGATTATCAAAAATGACTAACTAGAATAAATCAATCACGAGCTATTACAAATTGTGACTATCCACTATGAAGACTCTCTCCCAACTACCTGAGGTAACAGTGTCACGTGGTTGTTCTCTACTGCCACCTGCTGGTTGGAGGTCTATCACTATAAACATGACTGCTTCGCCATGAGGAGAGTTAATGCATCCTCGTCATGTGCAAGTCTCAGCCTGATACAATTTAAGGTGGTCCACAGGGTGCACAGTGTGGCCCGGATGAGCAGGTTTTTTTGAGGAGGCGGAGGAGAGATGTGGGTGGTGTGCGGGAGGGCCCGCCAATCATGTCCACATGTTTTGGGCATGTCCGAGGCTTAGGCATTTCTGGCAGGGATTTGCCGAAGTCATGTTGGAGGTGCTGAAGGTGAAGGTGCGGATGGTTCCGAGTCCAGAGATGGCGATTTTTGGTAGATCGGAAAACTCGGGGGTCCAGGGGGGCGAGAGAGGCCAATGTCTTGGCCTTTGCCTCCCTGGTTGCCCGGATTATTGGCGTGGAGGGACTCGGAGCCGCCGAAATCGGGGGTGTGGGTTAGCGACATGGCCGGGTTTCTCAGGCTTGAGAAGATCAAGTTCGCCCTGAGAGGATCGACGTTAGGGTTCGTCCGGAGATGGCAACCGGGGGGGCGAAGGTTGGCAGCCGGGGGGGGGGGGGGGGGGAAGGTTGGTGGGGGGTTGTGGTTGGGGTATTGTTTATCTGAACCACGTTGGCTGGTTCTGTTTTTCGTTTTGTGCGGGGTTGTTTATTCTGTTAATATAAATACCTCAATAAAATATTTCTCACCGAAAAACTATATACATGACCAACTATGCATATCCTCATGGTGTTAAGGGAGAAATGACTACAGTTTGAGAGCCATTATTTGAAATAATTGTGGAAATTGGTGGTTCGACCTCGGAGTTGTGTAAAAGTTTAAAGACAAAGGGACTCTGAAGAGGGAGAGCGGTGTAAAAACCTGAAGGTGAAACCTGGAGGGAGATGCGGAGGGAAAGCATCGTTTAAAAGAAGATTTGAAAGTGGAGTTTAAAATCACCCGTCGGAGTTTAGTGAGGCAAGGTGACTCACGGAATAATAATCATCTCAGGGGATCATAGAATACAGAACAATACAGCACAGGAACAGGCCCTTCGGCCCTCCAAGCCTGTACCGGTCATGATACCGACCTTTGCCAAAACCCTCAGCACTGCAAAGAACAAGGGATCGTGAGGGAAAAATGCACAGACAATGTCATGGGAATGTCACTTTAAGAAATGTTTGTCTGCTCGAGTGGCTGCAGTGATGTCAGAGTGTGGTGGAGCTGAGCTCTGGCTGTACTTTTTAGTTTCGCTTTGAGGAAAAGCTTGGGTGTGTGTGTTTTTCGGTTTCGTTTTAGTGTTGGAGATGCACTCAGCCAACTAAGGTGTAATTGCGATTTCTCTGCCATCTAAAGACTATCTACAGATCATTTGGTGAATTCAGAGTGATAACTGCTCTCAGTAGAGAATTTAAACCTGACGTGCTTCTGTAAAAAGGGTTTTTGTCTTATGGATGTTAAAAGGAAAGTTTAAGGATTACGTAGAGTGTTGTATTCTTTGGGGGTGTTATTTGAATTGATGGTCACTGTATGTTTTAAAAAAGGTTAACTGAGTTCATAGAATAAACATTGTTTTGCTTTAAAAAATAATTTACCATTTCTGCTGTACCACACCTGTAGAGTGGGCCGTGTGCTCCACATAACCACAATCTAGTAACTCCATGGTACACTTTGGGGTTCTCTAAACCCTGGCCCATAACAACTGAAACCTGGGTTCAGAGCGGGAGGGGGTGGGGGGGGGTTGTATTTGACCACAGGCAGCCTATGTGATTGAAGGGACTTTGTGTTAATGAGATCATTGTAGCTCAAAGGGTACTTTATAATTTGTGTTAAGCTAAGGAGGCAGTAAAGGGGTATTGTATCATAATCCATTTTTTTCATGTTTCATGAATATTTTTTGTTGGTAAAGCTAATTAGCCATCCTGTGACTCAGTTCCTCTGCCTTTTACACAAAAAGTGAAAGTTATGTGGCCTATTGAGTCAGGGTTCCATTCTGGGAACTTCCCGTCCAGTTCTAACACCAACTAGGATTGTGACAGATCATTGATTCCTTCACCAATCACCTTAACAATAAACAGAAAGTTCTGAAAAATGTCCTGCAGCTAACAGGGGAGAGTTGATGTGGACGGAAATAGCGGCCTGGGGGTCATTCCACAAGACCGCGACAAAGGGGATTTCGGCGGCCCGAGATCACGTTTTCTGATCCCCCCCCCCGGCCCCTTATCAGTGACATCACCAGGTTTCCGTGGGAACCTCACTTAAATTAATTTAAATAAAGTAATGTATGCCTGAGGGGCTTCCCCACCAGTTGTTTTCCACCCCTCGATAAAGAGCCCCCCATCTTTCGCAGACGTGACGTCGCGCCAACGAGATTTACAAAAACTTCCACAAAATATGAAGCGATTGAGGGGGACCCGCTGGCTGGGGGGGGGGGGGGGGCGCTCTGGAGGGGGGTGCTTTTGGGGGATCCGGGGTTGTGAGGGGAGGAGGGACATTCTCAGGAAATTCCCTGGCGTTTCTAACACAAATGGGGCAGCCCCTGAAATCTCGAAGCTGGATCTCTGTGGAGCCGGCGTTACTGGCCCAATCAGACCCCGTCCTGCCAGACAGCACAGACCAGGTTCCCCATTCTCTGTCAACACCCTCTCCCTGCCGCCCCAGCCAGCACTGCGCAAAACGCCCTCCGAGGATGGGATCCTCGTCACAATCTGTATGCTGAGGTTCTTCTTGTTAATTTTAAATCTGAGATCGAGGTTTTGTTAAGCAAAGGGATCTGGGCCAAAGGCAGGTTTATGGAGTTAGGCAACAGGTCGGCAATGTTCTCACTGACTGGTGGGACAGGCTCGAGGGGATGAATGGCCTCATCCTGCTCCAATGTACATCTTTTGGCTGCTTGTTGAGCCAATTGGAAGGGTTTTGCTCCACCAATTCTAGGGTGTTTTGAGCGGGTGAATTAAATGGGTGAGTTGAGAGAGTGAATTGAACGGGTGAACTGAGCGGGTTTTTGGGCGGGTGAATTGAGCGGGTGAATTTAATGGGTTTTTGGGCAGGTGAATTGAACAGGTGAATTGAATGGGTGAAATGAGTGGGTGAATTGAATGAGTTTTTGGGCAGGTGAATTAAACAGGTGAATTGAATGGGTGAAATGAGCGGGTGAATTGAATGGGTGAAAGAAACGGGAGAATTGAACGGGTTTTTGGGTGGGTGAATTGAGCAGGTGAAATGAGCGGGTGAATTGAACGGGTGAAATGAGTGGGTGAATTGGGCGGGTGAATTGAATGGGGTTTTGGGCGGGTGAATTGAGCGGGTTTTTGGGCGGGTGAATTGAGCGGGTGAATTGAGCGGGTGAATTTGGCGGGTGAATTGAATGGGTTTTTGGGCGGGTGAATTGAGCGGGTGAATTGAATGGGTTTTTGGGCAGGTGAATTGAACAGGTGAATTGAATGGGTGAAATGAGTGGGTGAATTGAATGAGTTTTTGGGCAGGTGAATTGAACGGGTGAAATGAGCGGGTGAATTGAATGAGTGAAATAAACGGGAGAATTGAACGGGTTTTTGGGTGGGTGAATTGAGCAGGTGAAATGAGCGGGTGAATTGAACGGGTGAAATAAGCGGGTGAATTGGGCGGGTGAATTGAATGGGGTTTTGGGCGGGTGAATTGAGCGGGTTTTTGGGCGGGTGAATTGAGCGGGTGAATTGGGCGGGTGAATTGAATGGGTTTTTGGGCGGGTGAATTGAGCGGGTGAATTGAGTGGGCAAATTGAGCGGGTGTTTTGAATCTCCTCAGTGGCCAAGGCACCAGTGCACATCCCAAGAAATAATTGTCAAGAGGTGACAAAGAGGGAGGAGCTTGAAACATTTACAATCGCCAGGGTAAGGGTAGTGAGAAAATGATTGGAACTCAAAGCTGACATCCCGCCCCCTCTATCCCCCTCCCTCCCCCCCCCCCTGGGGCTGATGCCAGCACCCCAGGGTGACTGCGGAGATAGTCAATGCATTGGGTGTAATGGAAGGTATGAAGGTTGGGCGGATTGGCCATGCTCATTCCCGTACCAGCCTCCCCGGACAGGCGCCGGAATGTGGCGACTAGGGGCTTTTCACAGTAACTTCATTGAAGCCTACTCGTGACAATAAGCGATTTTCATTTCATTTCATTTGTCCCTTAGTATCCAAAGCTAAGGTGGGTTTACGGGGATAGGTCGGGGATTGGGCCTGGGAAGGGTGTGCTGTTTAGGAGGGTTGGTGCAGACTCGATGGGCCGAATGGCTTCCTCCTGCTCTGCACAGATTCTATGAAGGGGGTCCTCCCGATGAAGACTGAAGAGAATTTCTTCCCTCAAGGGGATGGATGACGAGAGCGGTGGAGGCTGCTGTGCACAAATAAACGCAAGGCCGAGTTCGACAGAATTGTGATCGAGGACCATGGGGAGCGCGGGGAGGGCGGGGAGGAGGAACAGAGGGGGAGGAGTGTGGGTGGCGTGGGGCTGCGCAAGGAAGGCCACAACCAGATCACCATGACCTCATCGAATAGCAGAGCGTCCTCTGGGGCCGAATGGCCCACTCCTGCTCCAGATACTTGCGTTTTTGGTCGTGACGTGATGCGTTAAGGTGGAGATAACGATCGTTAGTTCAGACTTCCTGTTGAGTGCTTCAGTGAAACAGGAAAGGGACTGATTCTCGGAACTTGATTGAAACCTGCATTACTGCAAAACCCATCCTTAAACATCAAGCATAAAGCGTAGCTCAGGCAGAACTGCGACGTGACCAAGAGCTTCGGTAAGTCCACGCTATGTCAAGCTGTGAGGAGGTCAGAGAGGGACATCTGCTCCCCACTGCATTTGGAAATATATCTGCAGCCAGGGTGGTTACAGAGAGCGAGAACTGAGAGTACGGAATACAATGGGAGATAGGTAAAGAGTGTGAGAGAGAGAATGAGAGAGGGAGAGAAAGGCAGAAAACGAGAGGGACAGAGATAGAGCGAGTGAGCGACAGAGCGAGAAATAGAGATAGTGTGAGAGGCAGAGAGAGAGATAGAGATAGTGAGTGAGAGACGGAGAGAAAGAGAGCAAGAGACACAGATAGAGAACAAGAGAGAGACAGAATGGGAGACAGAGAACGAGAGGAAAAGAGACAGAGATTGAGAGGGTGATAAAGAGCTAGAGAGAGACAGTGAGAGAAAATGAGCAAAGAGAAAGAGAACAAGAAACAGTGAGAAAACAGGGGAAAGTGAAATGGAGAGATAGAAAGAGTGCGCCAGTGCTAAACAGCAGAGATTGAGAAACAGTGAGGGGTTTGGAGGGACAAGTGGGGGGGGGGGGGGGCGTGGGAGGGCGTGGTGCGGAGGAACTTTCACAGAGATTAGGAGAAAATAGAAAGGGTGAGAAAGAGGAAGAGATGGAGGTAGGGAACCGTTTGTGAGCCAGAGGCAGGCAAAGAGGAACAAATGGAGAGGAGAGATAGAGGGAGAGAGACGGAGAGAGAGTGGCAGAGCGAGACAGAGATAGAGAGATAGTGGCAGAAAGAGACAAAGGGAGAGATAGAGACAGAGAGAGAGATAGAGAGAGAGGGGCAGAGAGAGAGAGGGAGATAGAGGCAGAGAAAGAGGGAGAGAGAGCGGGAGCGATAGAGATAGAGTCAGAGAGGGAGAGATAGAGACAGAGAGGGAGAGGGAGAGACAGAGAGAGAGAGAGAGAGGGAGAGACAGATAGAGACCGAGAGAGAGAGAGAGAGAGACAGAGAGAGATAGACAGAGAGAGAGACCGAAAGGGAGTATCAGACTGTATCTCGGGCCATTGATTTTTTTGCACTAACAGGGCCGGATGTGGTTTAGTTATAATTTGAAGAATTGTTGTTCTCTGGGGTGTCACCCTTCACAAGGTTTTGTTTTGGGGTAGAAGGGGTTGGCGGGTTGGAGATGGGGTCTGATGTAAGCTGTGGGATATTTAAAAAAATTTTTTTTTTTTAAATTCTCCTCCTTTTTCACATTTTCTTCCAAATTTCCACCCAACAATAAACAATAATCAGTAACGAATGTAATGTCAATCCCCATATCAATAACAACGATCCCATCCTCCCACCAAACCCCCAGACATTGGGCCGCATGTTCACACAAACAAAGACAAAAAAGAATCAGGAATCACCCCTAGTCACCATTAACACACACAGCCCCCCTCCCCTCAACCCTCCCAGCCCCTCCCCGCTAATGTTCGACGTGATCCAATTCTCGAAAGTGCATGATGAATAATGCCCATGAATTGTAGAACCCCTCCATCCTTCCCCTCAGTTCAAACTTAACCTTCTCAAAAATCAAGAATTCCAGCAGGTCCTCCCGCCACGCCAGGGCACAGTGTGGAGAGGCTGCCCTCCACCCTAACAGGATCCGCCTTTGGGCATTAACTGTGTGGGATTGCAGGTTTGTTTGTGAAATTATTGCACCATAAACCTCTAGCCGTCGTGTTTGCAGCTCGCCCAGCCGAGAGAGGACAGCCTGTCACTCCTGACAGAGTGCAGAGGTTTGAGGGGGGAGGAGAATGTGGATGTGGGGCATGGGGGAGATAGAGAGAGAGAGACTGGGATAGAGAGAGAGTGTTGTGTTATGCTGCTTCGTGTAGCATAAGCTGCTTCCTTGACGTCTGCTTTGACAAAGGAAGCTCCAGACTATGAAATGAGTTCAACGTGTTTATTGAGCATGTGAGCCCTGTCCTTTTATATGGGTTGTGTAGTGCCCCCTTGTGGTAATGCCACCTCTGGGTGTCCTGATTACCCATTGGTTGGGTCCTGTTGTAATGACCCATTGACTGTATGTCTGCATGTCATGACATCTCTGGTGCTCCCTCTAGTGGTTACTTAGTTGTAATGTATTTACATTAACCCCTTGTGTATATACAGTGATGCATATCACCACATCCCCCCTTTTTTCATGTTACATATTTTCTATACTTGGTTAAAGAAAATTGAACAAAATAGATAGATAAGTGATGACATGTACAAGTCATCTTGACAGTGATGATTGTACAATACCAAATATTTATGAGTCCAAAGTTCATGAATTTATATGGTCGAGTGGCATACTTGTTTTGTTATTGAAGTGTCGATGTTGATGCTGTCATTTTCTTGTGAACGCCGTCAGTGTTCCTGTGATCATGAGGTGTCCGAATGGTCGATTCACTTTGTTGTTTGGTCTGGACTCTTCCTTTTTTCTATCTTTTTCTTGTGGTAGCGATTCTGTATGTCATCTTTCCTGAAAGCTTGTTTGCCTGTTTGTGGTGGAGCAAACGTGAATCGGTGAGATTTGGCGTCACGTCATGGTATGTCTGCACACTTGCCATTGACTTGAGCTGTGCTGTCACAGTGTCCCGCATTTGCAGAGTTGTACCATGTCGTACCAGTCGTTGTTCCAGTGTTGCTGGTTTTGTCGTGCTTGTTGTTTACGTTGGTGTCTTTGGTACGATTCTTGTTGTTGTCTGTGTTGTTGTTTTTGTAGGTTTTGTTGTTGTGTTTGTTGTGTTCAATGACCATTCCGAGTGGAGAATTTGAGTCCATCACAAAGTTACTTGTGGTCAGTGTACTTTGTGGCATCTGCTGTTATATTGAGCGTTTTGTCTTTGATTCCTCGGCGCTCCCCGTCTGGAGTCACGTCCGGTTCACTTGAATCATCTTTGGCTTGTTGATGCACCTCGTCTGGAGTCTGTTCTGGTTCACCTGAATCATCTTTGGTTTCTTGATGCTCCTCGTCTGGAGTCAAAATGTTCAAGATTTCATTTTCTTGTGAAGAGGCTCGAGTGGATGAGGTTTCAATTGACGTAGTCGCACTGGAGTCACGAGTAGTTTCACTCGGATTGTCGAGTGCCTCTGTACATACGAGCTGAGATCTGTCAGTCTCGCTGTGATGTTGCACATCTTGTATGGGAATTGTGATGCTTTCGTCACTTGTCTCACATACAGTGGGTAGACCTGCAGTGTCTTCTTGTTGGTTAGATGAGCTGGGTAGACTGTCAGAGTCTTCTTCTGGTGGCTCAAGTAATCTGGGTAGACTGTCATAGTCTTTCTGTTGTTCACGTGAGCGTGGCAGACTTGCATCGTCTGTTGCTGGTTGTTCAGATAAGGTAGATAGACCTTCATGGTCTTCTTCATGCAAGGACTGCGCACTGGACTCTTGCGTTGCTTCCATTGTGGAGTCTGTCAACGAGCTTGCTGTGGAGGCTTGTATCGCTCTCTCTGTGGAGTCTGGCATCGTTCCCTGTGTGGAGTTGTGCAGTGGTCTTGCTGTGGAGTCGATCTATGCGCTCTCAACTGAGTCGTGCAGTGGCTTCACTGTGGAGTCTTTCATCGCTCTCTGTGTGGAGTCGTGCAGTGGTCTTGCTGTGGAGTCGATCTATGCGCTCTCAACGGAGTCATGCAGTGGTCTCGCTGTGGAGTCTTTCATCGCTCTCTGTGTAGAGTCGTGCAGTGGTCTCGCTGTGGAGTCGATCTGTGCGCTCTCAACGGAGTCGTGCAGTGGTCTCGCTGTGGAATCTTTCATCGCGTCCTCTGTGGAGTCGTGCAGTGGTCTCGCTGTGGAGCCGATCTGTGCGCTCTCAATGGAGCCGTGCAGTGGTCTCGCTGTGGAGACTTTCATCACTCTCCGTGTGGAGTCGTGCAGTGGTCTCGCTGTGGAGTTGATCTGTGCGCTCTCAATGGAGTCGTGCAGTGGTCTCGCTGTGGAATCTTTCATCGCGTCCTCTGTGGAGTCGTGCAGTGGTCTCGCTGTGGAGTCTTTCATCGCTTCCTGTGTGGAGTCGTGCAGTAGTCTCGCTGTGGAGTCTGGCATCACTCCCTGTGTGGAGTCGTGCAGTGGTCTCTCTGTGGAGTCGATCTGTGCGCTCTCAACGGAGTCATGCAGTGGTCTCGCTGTGGAGTCTTTCACCGCTTCCTCTGTGGAGTCGTGCAGTGGTCTCTCTGTGGAGTCGATCTGTGCGCTCTCAACGGAGTTGTGCAGTGGTCTCGCTGTGGAGTCTTTCATCGCGTCCTCTGTGGAGTCTTTCATCACTCTCTCTGTGGAGTCGTGCAGTGGTCTCGCTGTGGAGTCTTTCATCGCGTCCTCTGTGTGGAGTCGTGTGCTCTCTGTATCCAATGATGAGATCATCGTCTGAGTCATAGTCTTCAAGGACCAAATCATCTCTTTGGGTGGTGCTAACTGCTTGATGTAGGGTTCTGCGGAGGTTGATTTCAACTCCTGGTAGAAGTTCAGGCATTGTTCTGTCTTTCGAGGTGAAAGAATGGTGTTTTGCAGCTTAAAAACTCTTCTTTTTAATTTTCGGGCATTTCCCCTTTAAGTGGGAGTGGTCCGGGGCCTCTGATGTCATGACACTCGTGACGTAAAGTATAGGAATGGATTGCGCATGCGCAAATCGCTTTTCCTTTACTGTGCGCTCTTTTCGCAACTGCGCATATGCGGTCTGAGCCTGCTGGATACGCGCAAGATGGCTGCCAATCAAAATTGCCGTTTGCAGCTGTTGCAACCTTACTTCTGCCCATTGGTGAGTATTGGCACCAGTTTTACTGACTTCTGTTGTGTTTACCTCGCAGTAGCTTTCAAATTTGTCCAGGGCTGTCTGGAATCGCGTTCTGTCCTGCCCTTTGGAGTATTTAAAGGAGCGGAAGATCTCTGTTGCATGTTCACCCGCAATGGTGAGTAGAAGAGCAATCTTCCCAGCATCGGCCACGTCATGTAGGTCGGATGCTTCCATGTTAAGCTGAAATTTTTGCTTGAATGAACGCCAGTTGGCACTGAGATTGTGGTGGTACCTGAGTGGATTAGGAACCGGAATCTCGATCATTGTGCCTGGGTTCGGTTGCTGGTTATCAGGGATCATGCTGAGTTGAACTAAATAGATGTAACAGGTACTCCTGGTACCATGTTATACTGCTCCATGTAGCATAAGCTGCTTCCTTGATGTATGCTTTGACAAAGGAAGCTCCAGACTATGAAATGAGTTCAATGTGTTTATTGAGCATGTGTGCCCTTCCTTTTATATGGATTGTGTAGTGCCCCCTTGTGGTAATGCCACCTCTGGGTGTCCTGATTACCCATTTGTTGTGTCCTGTTGTAATGACCCATTGGCTGTATGTCTGTGTCATGACATCTCTGGTGCTCCCTCTAGTGGTTATTTAGTTGTAGAGTATTTACATTTATCCCTTGTGTATTTACAGTGATGCATATCACTACATTTTGTGAAATTATTGCATCGTAAACCTTGTCGTTGTGTTTTAATCTGAAAAACTGCAGCTGGCCCAGCCGAGAGAGGACAGCCTGTCACTCCTGACAGAGTGCAGAGGTTTGAGGGACGAAGGGAGGAGGAGAATGTGGAGGTGGGGCATAGGGGAGATAGAGAGAGAGAGACTGGAATAGAGAGAGAGAGACTGGGATGGAGAGAAAGAGAGAGACTGGGATAGGGAGAGAGAGGCTGGGATAGAGAGAGAGACTGGGATAGAGAGAGTGAGAGAGAGGCTGGGATAGAGAGAGAAAGACTGGGATGGAGAGAAAGAGAGACTGGGATAGAGAGAGAGAGGCTGGGTTAGAGAGAGAGAGACTGGGATACAGAGAGAGAGAGAGGCTGGGATAGAGAGAGAGACTGGGATAGAGAGAGAGGGGGAGACTGGGATAGAGAGAGAGAGAGGGAGACTGGGATAGAAAGAGAAAGACTGGGATGGATAGAGAGACTGGGATAGAGAGAGAGAGAGAGAGACTGGGATAGAGAGAGAGTGACTGGGATAGAGAGAGACTGGGATAGAGAGAGAAAGACTGGGATAGAGAGAGCGAGGGGGAGACTGGGATAGAGAGCGAGAGACTGGGATGGAGAGAGACTAGGATAGAGAGAGAGAGAGAGAGACTGGGATGGAGAGAGAGAGAGACTGAAACGGAGAGAGAAAGAGACTGGGATGTACAGAGAGAGCGAGGAAGGGGCCAGGATGGAGAGAGGGAGAGAGACTGGATCAGGGGTGGGCAAACTTTTCCGTGCAAGGGCCACATTCAGAAATTCGCAATTTTAAAGGGCCGCAAAGTATATTAAGTATAATAATTATTTCACCCGGTTATGATTCTGGGCGCCTCATATAGAACATAGAACAGTACAGCACAGAACAGGCCCTTCGGCCCTCGATGTTGTGCCGAGCAATGATCACCCTACTCAAGTCAACGTATCCACCCTATACCAGTAAGTAACCCAACAGCCCCCCCCCCCATTAACCTTAAAAGAAATAATAAAAAAATCTAAAAATTTTTTTTTTTAATGACTTGGTGGGCCGCATAAAAACCTTTGGCGGGCCGCATGCGGCCCGCGGGCCGTAGTTTGCCCACCCCTGGACTGGATGGAGAGAGAGAGGGACTGAGATGGAGAGAGAGAGAGAGAGACTGGGATGGAGAGAGAGAGAGAGAGAGACTGGGATGGAGAGAGAGAGAGAGAGAGAGAGACTGGGATGGAGAGAGAGAGAGAGACTGGGATGGAGAGAGAGAGAGAGACTGGGATGGAGAGAGAGAAGGTAGCAATGGGAATCGGGGAGAAATGAAATAAAATGAAAATCGCTCATCTGCCATGCATATGCCCAGTCACTCAGCCTGGCCAAATCCCACTGAAGCCTCTCTGCATCATCCTCACAGCTCACCCTCCCACCCAACTGTGTATCATCGGCAAATTTGGAGATAATAAATTTAGTTCCCTCGTCCAAATCATGAATATATAATGTGAACAGTTGAGGTCCCAGCACTGATCCCTGCGATACCCCACTGGCCACTGCCTGCCAATCAGAAAAAGACCCGTTTATTCCAACTTTTTGCTTCCTGTCTGCTAACCAGTTTTCTATCCATCTCAAGACAGGACCTGTAATCACATGCGCTTTAACTGTACATATTAATCTATGTGAGACCTTGTCGAAGGCCTTCTGAAAGTCTAAATGAACCACATCCACTGGTTCTCCCTGGTCAACTCTCCCAGTTACATCTTCAAAGAATTCTAGTAGATTTGACAAGCATGACTTTGTCTGATTACACCACTGCTTTCCAAATGCTGTGCTAGGAAATCCTTGATAATGAACTCGAGCAACTTCCCTACTACCGACGTTAGGCTCACTGGTCTACAGTTCCCTGTTTTCTCTCTCTCCCTACATTCGCTACCCTCCAATCTGTAGGAACCATCCCAGAGTCCAAAGAATTTTGGAAAATGATCACCAGCGGATCTACTATTTCTAGGGCCACTTTCTTAAGGACTCTGGGATGAAGATTATCAGGCCCTGGAGATTTGTCTGCCTTCAATCCCATTAATTTCCCCCAAACCATCTGGACAGCAGGTTAGCACAGTGGTTAGCACAATTGCTTCACAGCTCCAGGGTCCCAAGTTTGATTCCCGGCTTGGGTCACTGTCTGTGCGGAGTCTGCATGTTCTCCCCATGTGTGCGTGGGTTTCCTCCGGGTGCTCCGGTTTCCTCCCACAGTCCAAAGATGTGCAGGTTAGGTGGACTTCCCATGTTAAATTGCCCTTAGTGTCCAAAATTGCCCTTAGTGTTGGGTGGGGTTACTGGGTTATGGGGATAGGGTGGGGGGGGGGGGTTTGGATAGGGTGCTCTTTCCAAGAGCCGGTGCAGACTCGATGGGCCTTATGGCCTCCTTCTGCACTGTAAATTCTATAAGATTTCTTTACTAATACTAATTTCCTTCAGCTCCTCAGTGAAACTTGTGACTCTCAGAACTTCCGGTACATTATTCATGGTCTTCCTTTGTGAAGACAGAAGCAACGTCCGAATTTAGTTCCTCAGCCATTTCTTTGTTCCCTGTTATGGATTCCCTCGTTTCTGACTGTACGGGGTCTACATCAATATTTTTCCCTTTACAAACCTGTAGAAAACTTTACAGTCAGTTTTTATGTTCCCTGCTAGTTTACTTTCAAATTGTATTTTCCCCTTCTTAATCAATCACTTGGTCCACCTTTGCTGAATTTTAAACTGCTCCCAATCCTCAGGTCTATTGCTTTTTCTTGCTAATTTGTATACCTTTTCTTTGAATCTAATACTATCTCCAATTTCCCTTGTGAGCCATGGTTTGGCCACAGTTCCCTTTCTACTCTTGCACCAAATAGGAATAACCAACTTTTGGAGTTCACGTTCCTTGAATGCTGCTATTGCCTGTCCACTGTCCTGCCTTTCAGTAATGTTTCCCAGTCTGTCATAGCCAGCTCATGCCTCACACCATCATAGTTACCTTTACTGAGGTTCAGGACCCTGGTCTCAGAATCAACTACCTCACTATTCACTATGATAAAGAATTCTACCATATTATGGTCACTCTTCCCCAAGGGCTCTGTCACAACTAGATTGGCAACTAATCCTTTCTCATTGCACAACACCTTGTCCAAGATGGCCTGTTCCCTATCTGAACTTGGACTCTGAAATCTCTCTGCACCTATCTCAG
This sequence comes from Scyliorhinus canicula, assembly GCF_902713615.1. Classification (NCBI taxonomy): domain Eukaryota; kingdom Metazoa; phylum Chordata; class Chondrichthyes; order Carcharhiniformes; family Scyliorhinidae; genus Scyliorhinus; species Scyliorhinus canicula. The sequence continues at coordinate 90,141,081 of NC_052165.1, read as the reverse complement.
CTTCCACCGTTTCATATTGAATAAATCCCCCCCCCCCCCCCCCCCCCGTTCCTCACATTCTTCCAGAATTCTGGTGTGGCGGGACGGAGAATCCCGCCCAGTGTCACTTTCTCAATTGTCAAATATTTCTTTTGTTTTCTGGAAAAATAACCAACAGGTCTTTCTATCTTTTCATCGTCTTCTTGTAACAGCAATGCCCACATCACTCGCATCAATGCCACCTTCAAGTGCTTGGGATAATTCGGTGCCGCCAAATCTAGTGTGATCTAGTGTTAGCAGTCACATAGAAAGGCAGGGACTAGTCAGGGAGAGTCGGCATGAATTTGTTTTTTTTTTAAATAATTTTTATTGAGAAATTTTGATTTTATACAACAATAACGCACCTTAGTAAAATACCGAAAATAACATCCCCATGAACAACCCAGCATTTTAACAACAACGCAAATTAACACACTATAAAGTTACAGAATAAACACTACAATAATGCACCCCCCCCCCCCCCCCCCGGGTTGCTGCTGCTATTGACTCAGTTACCTATCTCTGAGCCAGGAAGTCCAGAAAAGGCTGCCATCGTTTATAGAACCCTTGTATTGATCCTCTCAGGGCAAATTTGACCTTTTCCAATTTTATAAATCTCGCCATGTCACTGATCCAGGTCTCCACGCTTGGGGGCCTTGCATCCTTCCATTGTAACAGAATCCTTCGACGGGCTACTAGGGACGCAAAGGCCAGGACACCGGCCTCTTTCGCCTCCTGCACTCCCGGCTCCACCCCAACCCCAAAAATCGCGAGTCCCAGCATGAATTTGTTAATGAAAGGTCTTGCCTCACAAATTTGATTGAATTCTTTGAGGAAGTGACAAGAAGGGTTGATGAAGGTAGTGCGGAGGATGTGGTGTACATGGATTTTCGCAAAGCGTTTGACAAAATCACACATGGCAGATTGGTGAAGAAAGTGAAGGCCCATGGGATACAGGGCAATGTGGCAAACTGGATAAAATGTTGGCTTAGTAACAGGAAACAGTGGGTAATGGTCGATGGCTGCTGTTGCAATTGGAGAGTTGTTTGAAGTGGTGTTCCACAGGGCCCGGTGTTGGGACCTTTACTGTGTGTGTTATATATTAACAATTTGGACGTGAACGTGGGGAGCATGATTGGGAAATTTGCAGATGACACAAAGATTGGCTGAGTGGTGGACAGTGTAGAGGATAGCTACAATCTCCAGAATGATATAGGTGGGTTGGTGGAGTGGGTGATAAAGTGGCAGATGGAATTTAACACCGAGAAGTGTGAGGTCAGCATTGAGGGGGATCGAACAGTTATCGGGAGTACACAATAAATGGGAATATACTCAGAGGGGGAGATGAAGTGAGAGATCTTGGCGTACAGGTACACAGGTCCCTAAAGGCAGCAGTACAAGTAGACAATGTTGTTAAGAAAGCAAATGGAATGCGCTCCTTCATTGACAGAGGAATAGAATATAAAAGTAAGGATATAATGTTAGAATTGTATAAAACATAGGTGAGGCCACAGTGGGGTATTGTGTGCAGTTCTGGTCACCACATTACAGGAAGGAGGTTATTGTTATGGAGAGAGTGCAGAGGAGGTTTACAATAATGTTGCCAAGGCTGGAAAAGTGTAGCTACGAGGAGGGGTTGGATCGTTTGGGGTTATTTTCCTCGAGACAAAGGAGGCTGAGGGCTGATTTAATTGAGGTGAACAAAATAATGAGGGGAAGAGATAGAGTGGACAGAATAAAATTGTTTCCCTTGGTGGAGAATTCTAGAAGCAGGGGACAGAGATTCAAGCTCAGAGGCAGAAGGTGTAGAGGGGACGCGAAGAACGTTTTGACGCAGAGGGTAGTGGGTGTCTGGAATTCGCTGCCAGAGTTGGTGGTGGAGGCGGAGACCCTAAACTCTTTTAAAAAGTACCTGGATCTGCACCTCAAGCTGCAGGGCGATGGACCGGGAGCAGGAAGGTGGGGTTAGAAAGGGCACCTGGGTGTCCTCGGGCTGACATGGACAAGATGGGCCGAATGGCCTCCTTCTGTGCTGTAATTTTTCTGTGGTTTTAGGCGTGACATGTACGGCAAACTTCAACGACATCCTTATGCAGTTCAGGCCAAAAGAAATGTTTTTGTGTTTCTGCTCCTTTTCCTTACTCCGAAATGACCCCCTCCTGGAACCTCATACACCACCCGATAAACCTCCTTTCTATAACCCACCGGTAATACCACGATGAATTTCTGCCCATTTCTCATCTGCCGGTATGTCCAATGGTCTCCACTTCTGACGGGCTCCAGAGAACAGAAGATGGGACTAAGAGCAGCCTTGGCAGGGTGTTCCCGCTGAGGCCTCGGAATCCAACAAAATTCTGATCACGTGGTGTTCCTCGGGCACTGGTTTTTCAACCACAGTAGGCTTCTCTCCCACCTATGACCCAGCTATATCATCACCCAGGATAAAATGCACCCCTGAAAAAGATAATTTCTCTATTTCCCCGACCTCCATTTCATCACTTTTCACAGGATTCTCCAACCCTACTTTACATAATGGAACACTACTCATTTCACCAGAAATCCCACTTATTAACACCTTTTCTGGTAATACTCCTTCTGAACTACATATCTACTTATCTCTCACCATTAAAGATTGACTTGCTCCTGTATCCCGTAAGATTTTAATCTCCCTACCTGCTCCGCCCTGTACCCGTGAGTAAATCTTACCATCAGAAATGGGCGGGATTCTCCGGGAATTGGCGGGGCGGGCAGAAACGGCGCAGTGGAGTGGCGGGAACCATTCCGGTGTCGGGCTGCCCCAAAGGTGTGGAATCCTCCGCACCTTCAGGTGCCGGGACAACGGCGGAGTGGTTTGCGCCCCGCCGGCTGGCGTGGAAGGCCTTTGGCGCCGTGCCAGCCAGGGCCGAAGGGACTCAGCCGGCCGGTGTGGGTCCGCGCACGCGCGGGAGCGTAAGTGTCTGCTGACGTCATCCCCGCGCATGCGCGGGGAGGGGGGGAGGTTCACCTTCGCACTGGCCATTGCGGAGGCTGACACGGCCTGCGCGTAGGAATAGAGTGCCCCCCCCGGCACAGGCCCGCCCGCGGATCGGTGGGCCCCGACCGCGGGCCAGGCCACCGTGGGGGCACTTTCTTGGGCCAGATCCCCCTTGATCCCCCTCGCCGCCCGCGCCGTCAGGTTCCACCGGTAAGGGATCAACTCCAATCTACACCGACGGGACCTGCATAGAATCGCCAGGGGGGTCGCTGCCAGCGGCCGCCGACCGGCGCGGCGCGATTCCTGCCCCGCCAATTCCCCGGTGCCGGAGAATTCAGCAGCCAGCGGGGACGGGATTCACGCCGACCCTCGGCGATTCTCCCACCCGGCCGGGGAGGGGGGTCGGAGAATCCCGCCTCAAATCTTTAAAATGATCTGATACCTTTCTATCAACCAATGTTTGAACCGCTACAATCATTCGCACCTTATCAGTTACAACATGGTTTCATTTCCCATTTTAATAAAATGGCGTATCCTGTTTATGAGTCTCTCTTCCCAGTATTTTTCTCAAACCACCTACACTGCGACCTTGTGTGCGTGTGTCCACCTGCATTACAATGAAAACCTTTGAGCTTTATTATTTCTCGCACACTACCGTAAGTTTCTTTTTGCAACTCTTTATTATTTCCAACGAAACCTCCTCTGCCTTGACCACCTGTGGATTTTTCATTCCTCCAGTTTCCATCCTTCTCCGATTGAAATTGATGTCAAAGGCCTAACCGTGATTTATGAACGAATCATCTGCCATTTCTGATGCCAGTTTATCAGCTTTAACCCTTTGCTCTTCCGCATGAGTTCTCACTGCTGCGGGAAGTGAATCTTTAAATTCCCCCCAAATAACCGTTTCCCCACGAGCGTCACACGTTTGGTCTATTTTTAATGCTCCAACCCACCTCTCAAAATAATTTTGTTTAATTCTTTCAAATTCTATATATGCCTGGCCTGCTTCTTTCCTCAGATTTCTAAACTTTTGTCTGTAGGCTTCATGCACTGGGCCATATACACTTAAAATGGCGGTTCTAACCTCATCATAATACCTTCTCTGGTAACGATGCAACTACTTCACCAGCTCTACCATAAGCTTCTATTGAACCAACCACACCCACATGTTTTTTGGCCAATTCAATTGTTTTGCCATAAAAACAATGGGCGGCATGGTAGCACAGGGGTTAGCACAGTTTCTTCACAGATCCAGGGGCCCAGGTTAGATTCCCAGCTTGGGTAACTGTGTGGAGTTTACACGTTCTCCCCGTGTCTCTGTGGGTTTCCTCCGGGTGATCCAGTTTCCTCCCACAGTCCAAAGATGTGCAGGTTAGGTGGTTTGGCCATGATAAATTGCCCTTAGTGTCCAAAGCAGGTTGGGTGGGGTATCTGCGTTACGGGGATAGGATGGAGGCGTGGGCTTAAGTAGGGTGCTCTTTCCAAGGGCCGGTGCAGACCCGATGGGCCGAATGGCCTCCTTCTGCACTGTAAATACTATGAGTCCATGAAAACACTTCCACGTCTTTCTCGTCAAACTTTGGCAGTACATGAATGCGTTTAAACATATCCCCACTAGGATTTTGACTCGGGAGGATTGGATTGGATTGGATATTGTTTATTGTCACGTGTACCAAGGTACCAACAGAACATTACATGCTTGAAAAGAAAAGGAAATAAAAGAAAATATATAATAGAGCAACACAAGGTCCACAATCTAATTACATAAACACCGGCATTGGGTGAAGCATACAGGGCTGTAGTATTAATCCTTCTCCTATACTGTTCTCAACTTCTGCATTTAACTCCAACCTTTTTAATTGATCATCCCTTTGCTGTTCTATTTTCCAAAGTTCAAATTCTGTCTCTTTTTCTTTTGCTTCGACCATTGTCAATTTCTCCCTTTCCTTCTCTTCTGCCATTGTCACTCTATTTCTATCTTTTCCTTTTAATTCCAACTCAGGTGGCCTCGTTTCTTTATCACATTGCAGCTATTTCATTTGCAATTGAATTTTAGCTAATTCCAAAGATTCGGACTGTGTCTCTGGCAAAGTTAAATGCTGAGCTATTGCTTCAATTACCTTCAGAGAGAGACAGACAGAGAGAGAGACACAGAGAGAGACAGAGATACAGAGAGAGAGACAGAGAGAGAGAGACAGAGAGAGACAGAGAGACAGAGAGAGTGAGACAGAGAGAGAGCGAGAGAGACAGAGAAAGAGAGAGACAGAGAGAGAGAGAGAGAGACAGAGACAGAGACAGAGAGATAGACAGAGAGAGAGAGGGACAGAGAGAGTGAGAGAGAGTGAGACAGAGAGAGAGAGACACAGAGAGAGACAGAGAGTGAGACAGACAGAGAGAGAAAGAGAGAGAGAGACAGAGAGAGACACAGAGAGAGATACAGAGAGACAGAGAGACAGAGAGAGACAGAGAGAGACAGAGAGAGTGAGACAGAGACAGAGAGAGTGAGACAGAGAGAGAGCGAGAGAGACAGAGAAAGAGAGAGAGAGACAGAGAGAGAAAGATAGACAGAGAGAGAGAGGGACAGAGAGAATGAGAGAGAGTGAGACAGAGACAGAGAGAGAGAGTGAGACAGCGAGAGAGTGAGACAGCGAGAAAGTGAGACAGAAAGAGAGTGAGACAGAAAGAGAATGAGACAGAGAGAGACAGACAGAGAGAGAGACAGAGAGAGAAACAGAGAGAGAGAGACAGAGATAGAAACAGAGATAGAGAGAGACAGAGATAGAGAGAGACAGAGATAGAGAGAGACAGAGAGAGACAGAGTGAGAGCCAGAGAGACACAGAGAGAGAGACAGAGAGACAGAGAGAGAGACCGAGAGAGAGAGACAGAGAGAGAGAGAGAGAGACAGAGAGACAGAGATAGAGAGAGAGAGACCGAGAAAGACAGAGAGAGAGACAGAGAGAGACAGAAAGACAGAGATAGAGACCAATTCAGGGAGAACCCAAAATCCTTCTGTCTGCAAAGACCCTTCTGCCCAACCGAACAGCATTTGGCAAACCTGCCACCCCACCAGACAGAGAGACGCAAACGCAACAGGCTCAGACTCTGAGACAGACACCGAGACACCAGTGGCTCGAGTAGATTTACCACCAACATTCACTCATTCATTGGCCCCCCTCTGCGCGCCCTCCCGCCCGTGCCCCCACAACCCCGTGCCCCTCACAACCCCGTGCCCCTCCCAACCCCATGCCCCCCCCCAACCCCGCATCCCTTCTCCCCCACACAGCTCCCTGTCAGTAAATCTCGATTTATAGCGAAATGTACACCTTTAGCAAAGGCTCTTCTTTTAATATCCGGCCAATCTGAGGCCTGTTGCTTTGTCCATTCTGGTGACCTGCTGAAGGGGCTGGAGGAGGGGCTGGATAGAGAGAGACAGATGTCACTGTGGTAGTCTGTGTAGAGGTATTACGGTACCCAGTAATGCTGGAACACCATTGGTAGAGAATGTGTTTTCTATTGTTCGAGACTGTATGGTAGCTCCGCCCTGTAAGGCGGGGTATAAGAGCCCGTGCAGCCCCAGCAGCTCCCTTTCTGTACCTGAGCTGCTGGGGGAAACATCTAGCTTATGAAAACCGTCAGTTGTACCCTCGCTTTAGCAGTCATTGATTGTGCATCAGTCACGTTTTAATCTGTCTCACCCAGTGAGTGGTCCGGTGGCTGGGATTTCCGCCAGGAAGTGTGGTGGAGGGAGTTTCAATCGAGGAGGTCAGGAGGCCGTGAGGTGATTATTTGAGTGGAGACAGTGTGCAGGTGTGAGGGGAGCAGCACTGAGTCAAGATGCTCGTCTGGAGAATCAGTGCAGACTCGATGGGCTGAATGGACCCTTTGTGCACCGTAACAATTCTGTGATTCTGAGGTTGCCAAACGGAGGCAGAGATTGATCTCGAGGGAGAAGAACACTTGAATTCTTGCCTCTGCGGTTGTGACGGGTTTTCAGTCTAACCACTGCCCACATCTGCCAGTCACAGAGGAGCAACGTCCTGTTCCTGAGAGACAGAATGTGCAGTCACACAGCCCAGTTCCCACTCAACCGGCTGCACACACAGTCCTGCTGAACACATCTGCAAAACGAACAGCAAACATACAACAGGAAGAGAGAGAAACGCCCAGAGAGAGAGAGAGAGAGACCAGCAGAGAGAGAGAGAGAGAGGGACCAAGAGAGAGAGAGAGAGAGAAACACCCAGAGAGAGAGAGAGAGACCTGCAGAGAGAGAGAGAGGGACCAAGAGAGAGAGAGAGAGAAACGCCCAGAGAGAGCGAGACCTGCAGAGAGAGAGAGGGACCAAGAGAGAGAAAGAGAGTCCCAGAGAGAGAGAGAGAGACCTGCAGAGAGAGACAGAGGGACCAAGAGAGAGAGAGAGAGAAACGCCCAGAGAGAGCGAGACCTGCAGAGAGAGGGACCAAGAGAGAGAAAGAGAGTCCCAGAGAGAGAGAGAGAGAAAACGCCCAGAGGGAGAGAGAGAGAGAGACCTGCAGAGAGAGAGAGAGAGAGAGGGACCAAGAGAGAGAGAGAGAGAAACACCCAGAGAGAGAGAGAGACCTGCAGAGAGAGAGAGAGAGGGACCAAGAGAGAGAGAGAGAGAAACACCCAGAGAGAGAGAGAGACCTGCAGAGAGAGAGAGAGGGACCAAGAGAGAGAAAGAGAGTCCCAGAGAGAGAGAGAGAGAGAGAGAAACGCCCAGAGAGAGAGAGAGAGACCTGTAGAGAGAGAGGGACCAAGAGAGAGAGTCCCAGAGAGAGAGAGAGAGAGAGAAACGCCCAGAGGGAGAGAGAGAGAGAGACCTGCAGAGAGAGAGAGAGGGACCAAGAGAGAGAGAGAGAAAAACACCCAGAGAGAGAGAGAGTCTCAGAGAGAGAGAGAGAGAAACGCCCAGAGAGAGAGAGAGAGAGAGACCTGCAAAGAGAGAGAGAGAGGGACCAAGAGAGAGACAGAGAGTCCCAGAGAGAGAGAGAGAGAAATGCCCAGAGAGAGAGAGAGACCTGCAGAGAGAGGGAGATGGACCAAGAGAGAGACAGAGCGTCCCAGAGAGAGAGAGAGAGAGAAACGCCCAGAGAGAGAGAGACATGCAGAGAGAGGGAGAGGGACCAAGAGAGAGAGAGAGAGTCCCAGAGAGAGAGAGAAAAACGCCCAGAGAGAGAGAGAGAGACCTGCAGAGAGAGAGAGCGGGAGCAAGAGAGAGAGAGAAAAACACCCAGAGAGAGAGTCTCAGAGAGAGTCAGAGAGAGAGAGGGAGATCAGGAGAGAGAGAGTGACCCAGGGAGAGAGAGAAACGCCCAGAGAGAGAGAGAGAGACCTGCAGAGAAAGAGAGAGGGACTAAGAGACAGAGAGAGAGAGAGAGAGTAAAATATCCAGAGAGAGAGAGAGAGAGAAAAATATCCAGAGTGAGAGAGAGTCCCAGAGAGTCAGAGAGAGAGAGCGGGAGATCAGGAGAGAGAGAGACACAAGGAGAGAGAGAGAGAAAAAAAAACACCCAGAAAGTCCCAGAGAGAGAGAAAAACAACCCAGAGAGAGAGAGAGAGAGAGTGTGTCCCAGAGAGAGTCCGAGAGAGAGAGAGGGAGATCAGTTGAGAGAGAGAGACCGAGGGAGAGAGAGAGAGAGAGAGGATAAAACACCCAGAGAGAGAGACAGACAGAGTGACAGAGAGACAGGGAGAGATGAGACGCGCAGAGAGAGAGAGATAGAGAGAGAAACAGAGAGAGAGAGAGTGAGAGAAACACAACAGAGAGAGAGAGAGAGAGAGAGACCTAGAGCGAGAGAGGGAGAAAGAAACACCCGGAGAGAGAGAGAGAGAAAGAGAGAGAGAGAGAGAGACCCGCAGAGAGAGAGAGAGTGGTGTGGGATATGTCAGAGTGTTACAGTGAGGGGTGTGGGGTATATCAGAGTGTTACAGTGAGGGGTGTGGGATATATCAGAGTGTTACTGTGAGGGGTGTGGGATATATCAGAGTTTTATAGTGAGAGGTGTGGGGTATATCAGAGTGTTACAGTGAGGGGTGTGGGGTATATCAGAGTGTTACAGTGAGGGGTGTGGGATATATCAGAGTGTTACAGTGAGGGGTGTGGGGTATATCGGTGATACAGTGAGGGATGTGGGTTATATTAGTGATACAGTGAGGGGTGTGGGGTATATCAGAGTGTTACAGTGAGGGATGTGGGGTATATCAGAGTGTGACTGTGAGGGGTCTGGGGTATATCAGAGTGTTACAGTGAGGGGTGTGGGATATATCAGTGATACAGTGAGGGGTGTGGGGGTATATTAGTGATACAGTGAGGGGTGTGGGGTATATCTGAGTGTTACAGTGAGGGGTGTGGGGTATATCAGAGTGTTACAGTAAGGGGTGTGGGATATATCAGTGTTACAGTGAGGAGTGCGGGGTATATCAGTGATACAGTGAGGGGTGTGGGATATATCAGTGCTACAGTGAAGAGTTTGGGGTATATCAGAGTGTTACAGTGAGGGTGTGGGATATATCAGTGCTACACTGAGGAGTGTGGAGTATATCAGTGTTACAGTGAGGAGTGTGGAGTATATCAGTGATACAGTGAGGGGTGTGGGGTATATCAGTGCTACAGTGAGGAGTTTGGGGTATATCAGAGTGTTACAGTGAGGGTGTGGGATATATCAGTGCTACACTGAGGAGTGTGGAGTATATCAGTGTTACAGTGAGGGGTGTGGGGTAGATCAGTGTTACAGTGAGGGGTGTGGGGTATATCAGAGTGTTACAGTGAGGGGAGTGGGGTATATCAGAGTGTTACAGTAAGGGGTGTGGGATATATCAGTGTTACAGTGAGGAGTGCGGGGTATATCAGTGTTGCAGTGAGGGTGTGGGATATATCAGAGTGTTACCGTGAGGGGTGTGGGGTATATCGGTGATACAGTGAGGGGTGTGGGGTATATCAGTGTTACAGTGAGGGGTGTGGGGTATATCAGAGTGTTCCAGTGAGGGGTGTGGGGTATAACAGAGTCTAACAGTGAGGGTGTGGGATATATCAGTGTTACAGTGAGGGATGTGGGATATATCAGAGTGTTACAGTGAGGCGTATATCAGTATTACAGTGAGGGCTGTGGGGTATATCAGTGTTACAGTGAGGGGTACATCAGAGTGTTACAGTGAGGGGTGTGGGGTATATCAGAGTGTTACAGTGAGAGGTGTGGTGTATATCAGTGTTACAGTGAGGGCTGTGGGGTATATCAGAGTGTTACAGTGAGGGGTGTGGGGTATATCAGAGTATTACAGTGAGGGGTGTGGGATATATCAGAATGTTACAGTGAGGAGTGTGGGGTATATCAGTGTTACAGTGAGGGGTGTGGGGTATATCGGTGATACAGTGAGGGATGTGGGTTATATTAGTGATACAGTGAGGGGTGTGGGGTATATCAGAGTGTTACAGTGAGGGATGTGGGGTATATCAGAGTGTGACTGTGAGGGGTCTGGGGTATATCAGAGTGTTACAGTGAGGGGTGTGGGATATATCAGTGATACAGTGAGGGGTGTGGGGTATATTAGTGATACAGTGAGGGGTGTGGGGTATATCTGAGTGTTACAGTGAGGGGTGTGGGGTATATCAGAATGTTACAGTAAGGGGTGTGGGATATATCAGTGTTACAGTGAGGAGTGCGGGGTATATCAGTGATACAGTGAGGGGTGTGGGATATATCAGTGCTACAGTGAAGAGTTTGGGGTATATCAGAGTGTTACAGTGAGGGTGTGGGATATATCAGTGCTACACTGAGGAGTGTGGAGTATATCAGTGTTACAGTGAGGAGTGTGGAGTATATCAGTGATACAGTGAGGGGTGTGGGGTATATCAGTGCTACAGTGAGGAGTTTGGGGTATATCAGAGTGTTACAGTGAGGGTGTGGGATATATCAGTGCTACACTGAGGAGTGTGGAGTATATCAGTGTTACAGTGAGGGGTGTGGGGTAGATCAGTGTTACAGTGAGGGGTGTGGGGTATATCAGAGTGTTACAGTGAGGGGAGTGGGGTATATCAGAGTGTTACAGTAAGGGGTGTGGGATATATCAGTGTTACAGTGAGGAGTGCGGGGTATATCAGTGTTGCAGTGAGGGTGTGGGATATATCAGAGTGTTACCGTGAGGGGTGTGGGGTATATCGGTGATACAGTGAGGGGTGTGGGGTATATCAGTGTTACAGTGAGGGGTGTGGGGTATATCAGAGTGTTCCAGTGAGGGGTGTGGGGTATAACAGAGTCTAACAGTGAGGGTGTGGGATATATCAGTGTTACAGTGAGGGATGTGGGATATATCAGAGTGTTACAGTGAGGCGTATATCAGTATTACAGTGAGGGCTGTGGGGTATATCAGAGTGTTACAGTGAGGGGTACATCAGAGTGTTACAGTGAGGGGTGTGGGGTATATCAGAGTGTTACAGTGAGAGGTGTGGTGTATATCAGTGTTACAGTGAGGGCTGTGGGGTATATCAGAGTGTTACAGTGAGGGGTGTGGGGTATATCAGAGTATTACAGTGAGGGGTGTGGGATATATCAGAATGTTACAGTGAGGAGTGTGGGGTATATCAGTGTTACAGTGAGGGGTGTGGTGTATATCAGAGTGTTACAGTGAGGGGTGTGGGGTATATCGGAGTGTTACAGTGAGGGGTGTGGGGTATATCGGAGTGTTACAGTGAGGGGTGTGGGGTACATCAGAGTGTTACAGTGAGGGGTGTGGGGTATATCAGTGCTACAGTGAGGGGTGTGGGGTATATCAGTGTGTAATAGTGAGGGGTGTGGGTTATATCAGAGTGTTGCTGTGAGGGGTGTGGGGTATATCAGAGTGTTACAGTGAGAGGTGTGGTGTATATCAGTGTTACAGTGAGGGCTGTGGGGTATCTCAGAGTGTGACAGTGAGGGGTGTGGGATATATCAGAGTGTTACAGTGAGGGGTGTGGGATATATCAGAGTGTTACAGTGAGGCGTATATCAGAGTATTACAGTGAGGGCTGTGGGGTATCTCAGAGTGTGATAGTGAGGGGTGTGGGATATATCAGTGTTACAGTGAGGGGTGTGGGGTATATCAGTGTTACAGTGAGGGGTGTGGGCTATATCAGAGTGTTACAGTGATTGGTGTGATGTATATCAGAGTGTTACAGTGAGGTGTGTGGGGTATATCAGTGTGTAATAGTGAGGGGTGTGGGGTGTATCGGAGTGTTACAGTGAGGGGTGTGGGTATATCAGAGTATTACAGTGAGGGGTGTGGGGTATATCAGTGTTACAGTGAGGGGTGTGGTGAATATCAGAGTGTTACAGTGAGGGGTGTGGGGTATATCAGAGTGTTACAGTGAGTGGTGTGGGGTATATCAGAGTATTACAGTGATTGGTGTGGTGTATATCAGAGTGTTACTGTGAGGGGTGTGGGGTATATCAGTGTTACAGTGAGGGGTGTGGGGTATATCGGAGTGTTACAGTGAGGGGTGTGGGGTATATCAGAGTGTTACAGTGAGGGGTGTGGGGTATATCGGTGATACAGTGAGGGATGTGGGGTATATTAGTGATACAGTGAGGGGTGTGGGGTATATCAGAGTGTTACAATGAGGGCTGTGGGGTATATCAGAGTGGTACAGTGAGGTGTGTGGGGTATATCAGAGTGTTACAGTGAGGGGTGTGGTGTATATCAGTGTTACAGTGAGGGCTGTGGGGTATATCAGAGTATTACAGTGAGGGGTGTGGGATATATCAGAGTGTTACAGTGAGGAGTGTGGGATATATCAGTGTTACAGTGTGGGGTGTGGTGTATATCAGTGTTACAGTGAGGGCTGTGGGGTATATCAGAGTGTTACAGTGAGGGGTGTGGTGTATATCAGAGTGTTACAGTGAGGGCTGTGGGGTATATCAGAGTGGTACAGTGAGGGGTGTGGGGTATATCGGAGTGTTACAGTGAGGGCTGTGGGGTATATCAGAGTGTTACAGTGAGGTGTGTGGAGTATATGTGTGTAATAGTGAGGGGTGTGGGGTATATCGGAGTGTTACAGTGAGGGGTGTGGGGTATATCAGTGTGTAATAGTGAGGGGTGTGGGGTATATCAGAGTGTTACAATGAGGACTGTGGGGTATATCAGAGCGGTACAGTGAGGTGTGTGGAGTATATCAGTGTGTAATAGTGAGGGGTGTGGGGTATATCAGAGTGGTACAGTGAGGGGTGTGGTGTATATCAGAGTGTTACAGTGAAGGCTGTGGGGTATATCAGAGTGGTACAGTGAGGTGTGTGGAGTATATCAGTGTGTAATAGTGAGGGGTGTGGGGTATATCGGAGTGTTACAGTGAGGGGTGTGGGGTATATCAGTGTGTAATAGTGAGGGGTGTGGGGTATATCAGAGTGTTACAATGAGGGCTGTGGGGTATATCAGAGTGGTACAGTGAGGTGTGTGGAGTATATCAGTGTGTAATAGTGAGGGGTGTGGGGTATATCAGAGTGTTGCTGTGAGGGGTGTGGGGTATATCAGAGTGTTACAATGAGGGCTGTGGGGTATATCAGAGTGGTACAGTGAGGTCTGTGGAGTATATCAGTGTGTAATAGTGAGGGGTGTGGGGTATATCAGAGTGTTGCTGTGAGGTGTGTGGGGTATATCAGAGTGTTACAGTGAGGGGTGTGGAGTATATCAGTGTGTAACAGTGAGGGGTGTGGGGTTTATCAGAGTGTTACAGCAGTGAGGGGTGTGGTGTATATCAGTGTTACAGTGAGGGCTGTGGGGTATATCAGAGTATTACAGTGAGGGGTGTGGGATATATCAGAGTGTTACATTGAGGGGTATGGGGTATATCAGAGTGTTACAGTGAGGGGTGTGGGTTATATCAGTGTTACAGTGGGGGGTGTGGGATATATCAGAGTGTTACAGTGAGGGGTGTGGGGTATATCGGTGATACAGTGAGGGGTGTGGGGTATATCAGTGTTACAGTGAGGGGTGTGGGATATATCAGAGTGTTACAGTGAGGGGTGTGGGTGATATCAGAGTGTTACAGTGAGGGGTGTGGGTCATATCAGAGTGTTACAGTGGGGGGTGTGGGGTATATCAGAGTGTTACAGTGAGGGGTGTGGGGTATATCGGTGATACAGTGAGGGTTGTGGGGTATATCAGTGTTACAGTGAGGGGTGTGGGATATATCAGAGTGTTACAGTGAGGGGTGTGGGTTATATCAGAGTGTTACAGTGAGGGGTGTGGGTCATATCAGAGTGTTACAGTGAGGGGTGTGGGTTATATCAGAGTGTTACAGTGAGGGGTGCGGGATATATCAGAGTATTACAGTGAGTGGTGTGGGTTATATCAGAGTATTACAGTGAGGGCTGTGAGGTATATCAGAGAGTTACAGTGAGGGGTGTGGGTTATATCAGAGTATTACAGTGAGTGGTGTGGGTTATATCAGAGTATTACAGTGAGGGCTGTGGGGTATATCAGAGTGGTATAGTGAGGGGTTTGTGTTATCTGTAATTGTTCCTCGTTAATCCCTGTCTCTCTTCCTAGTTTCAGGAGGAATTTGTTTATTGGTCAGCTTTGCAGCGATCTCATCCTCCTGGAATCTGACTACTCGATGCACCATCATGCTCTGCTCCTGGACGCTGCTGTTGATTGGACTGGTCGCTGGTGTTGTTGAGCTCCAGGTGACTGAATCGGAGAGAACGACAGCTCCCGATGACACCTCTGCTGAATCTGTCACGTCCGTGATCAACGAGATATCGACACATTCTTCCAGTCTCTCTCCTGGAAGCTCCAGTCTTCTCCCACGGCAGGTTTCCAATAGTTTACCCTCATGGTCACCCTCTGAGAGCTCCCCAGATGCAGGGAGCTCCATCCAAACCACGTACACTATCTCCACCAGCCTGGGAGCAGAATCTTCGACCAGCGATGCACCCATGTTGCGAGGGACCAGCACAACATGGAGCTCTTCGTCAACCAACACTGCGGCCATCAGGTCAACCAGTCAACTGGTTCAGTCAACAACCACAACTAAACCATCCACAACATTCGAATCTTCAACCGCAACCAAATCATCCACAATCTTCGAATCTTCAACCGCAACTAAACCATCCACAATCTTCGAATCCTCAACCGCAACGAAACCATCCACAATCTTCGAATCTTCAACCGCAACCAAATCATCCACAATCTTTGAATCTTCAACCGCAACCAAATCATCCACGATCTTTGAATCTTCAACCGCAACCAAATCATCCACAATCTTCGAATCTTCAACCGCAACCAAATCATCCACAATCTCCGAATCTTCAACCACCTCCATCCCACCCACTATTTTTGAATCTTTATCCACCTCCGAGCCGGCCAGTACTTCTGCTGCCCCTCCCCTGAGTGGGAACTTCAGCCCAATCGTGATCATTATCGTGATACTGATCATCACGGTCACCCTCGTGGTACTGATCGTCTTGTGCATGGTCAGGAGGAAGCGGAGCCACTCGCAAACCTTTGCCCCCATGAGCAAGAAAAAGGGCAAATTGCAGGATTCCTGGGCAGGACCGGTGGCCCTTCCCGAGGATGGGGGGCCGGCAGAAGGGGCAGAGGAGAAGAAAGAGGAGGACCTGGCCTCCAAACGCATGTCTCTGCCCCTCTCCACTTTCTTCGGAAAGAGGAAGTCGCGTGTTAACTCGGTGCTGCTTGAGGAGGTCAATTTGGATGTTCAAGACCCTCTCCTGTCTACGCAGCCCAATGGAACGGCCATTGGCACACAGTCTTCAGGAAAGACCCAAGACGCCAGCACTGAACCCAGCAACGGAGATTCCACCGTCCAGAAACCCACTGAGCAAGAGCCTAATGGACTTGTACCAGAACCCAATAATCAACCTGACACTGTGGAGATATGGCCAAACGACATCCCGCCACCTCCTCCCTCTGATGACACGGTGCTCTCGATACCGGAGGCCGAGAACCATGAGGGACAGATACCAGACTCATTCTCAGTTAAAACTTCCTTATGAGACATACACCCTTCAGTTCAATCCCGCTCCATGCTTCCCCCATTCGCGCTACCCTCCCAGTTTCCACCTGGCTTGGCAGAGCAGGGTGTGCTTCCTGTACAACAACTTTTAACCGCTGCTCCATAACTAGCTCGAGAGGGGCTGAATGGGCTCCCCCTGTTCCTGTGTAACTGGCTGGAGAGGGGCTGAATGGGCTCCTCCTTTTCCTGTGTAACAGGCTGGAGAGGGGCTGAATGGCCTCCTCCTGTTCCTGTGTAACAGGCTGGAGAGAGGGGCTGAATGGCCTCCTCCTGTTCCTGTGTAACAGGCTGGAGAGGGGCTGAATGGGCCTCATCCTGATCCTGTGTGACAGGCTGGAGAGGGGCTGAATGGCCTCTTCCTGTCCTTTTCCATTCTGCTTTCTAGTTTCATCTCATTCTCATTTATTTGGATATCTTTGTGATCTGGAAAGTGAATGCTTCACCATTTCATTCGGGGACTTTTCCGGTCATTTGTGATGAACCCTCAACACATGGGCCTAAGGATCAGGGATATTTACAGTACCCAGCGGATCAGTGCCCAGGGACCCGTACCCCGGGGAGAGTCGGTGCCCGTGGGGGAGACCAGTACCCGGGGAAAGACAGTGTCCCTAGGGTGGGGGGGAGGGGTGGGGATCCGTACCCCAGGGAGAGTGGGTGCCCCTTGGAGTACCTGTACCCTGGGGAGAGTGGGTGCCCCTGGGAGTACCTGTACCCTGAGGAGAGTGGGTTCCCCT